>NW_022096286.1:0-54576 GCF_006542625.1 Nomascus leucogenys
CAGGAGTCTCTCCCCGTGGCCGCTACCACCCCAGGCCTGTGGCAAGAACTGCTTGGCGACCGCTGATGTTTCTTCAAGCCCTAGGGGCTCTTCAGTCAGCAGGTGGCAAGTGCAGCCAGGCTTGTGTCTTTCTTTTCAGGGCGGCAGATTCCCTTCCAGCCCAGAGCAGGTGCAGAAATGCCATCCAGGAACTAAGGCCGGGAATCTGGGACTTCAGGAATCTGCTTGCTGCTTTATTTACTATGGCTGAGCTGGTACCCCCAGTGTGAGACAAACTCCTCTTTACTCTCCTCTCCCTTTTTCTCAAGGAGAAGGAGCCTCTCTCTGTGGCCACCACAGCTGGAGATGTGCTGGGTCACACCTAAAGCCAGTGAGGCTTTGAGTCTCCCCCAAGGCCAGTGGCGAGTGCTGCCTGCCTGGGTACTGCTGATATTTATTTAAGGCCCAAGGGCTATTGAGTCGGGAGGTGAAGAAGGCTGCTGGGACGGACCCTTTCCTTCCAGGCGGCAGGTTTCCTTCTGGCCCAGTATGTGTCTAGAAATGCTGTCCAGGGGCTGGGGCCTAGAACAGGGGAGCTTCAGGACTCTGCTGGGTGAGTTATTTCACTGTGGCTGAGCTGGTACCAAAGTGGCAAGACAAAGTCCTCGTTATCCTCCTCCCTCCTCTCATCCAGTAGAAGGAGGGAGTCTCTCCCAGTGCTGTGAGCGGCACAGCCTGGGGGTGGGTGAGGGTTGACACAAGCACTCCCTGGGCTGCCACCACTGGTGTCTCACTAGGTCATGTGCACCCCAAGTCCACTGGCTCCAGGGCATTTCCAGGAATTGCAGTCCCTGTGGCCTAGGCTGCCTTTCAGGTTTATTTAGGACCCCAGAGCCCTTTAGCCAGCAGTGTGTGGCTTGCTAGAATTCAGGTTCACACCACTGAGATTGAGGATTTGCCTTTGCTAGGGCTGGTGTAAATGCTGTGTCTGTGAGTGCTGCCCTGTGTTGTTTTTCACTGTAACTGGGCAGCACCGAGTGCCAATGCAAGGTCCTATCATCGCTGTGCTCTACCTCCCCCAGCACACGGATTCTCTCTCCGTGCCGTGCAAAGTCCTATCATCGCTGTGCTCTACCTCCCCCAGCACACAGATTCTCTCTCCGTGCCGTGGGACTGCTGCCGTGGGATAGGAGATGGGTGATGTTAGCATTTCAAGATCATCTTTCCTGTCCTCTTCAGTGCCTCTTTTCTTGAGATGATATGAAAACCAGATACAGCAATTGTTCATCTGATTTTCGGTTCTTATGCAGGTGCTTTCTCATCTTGAGAGCTTTTGGTTTAGTGGTCCTGGGTGGGGGGGGTGCGGTGTGGGGGTGGTGTGGGTGGGCAGAGGTGAGGTGGGGGTGATTGCTGGAGGGCCCTACTTGAGCATCTTGCTCCACTTTCCCCTCACCACCTTTTCAACATTGTTGGGAAGGCCCTAGCCAATGCGATAAGATTAGAAAAAGAAAGAAAAGGTATAATGATAGAAATAGTATAATGGGACCAGGCGCCGGTGGCTCACGCCTGTAACCCAGCACTTTGGGGAGGCCAAGGCAGGAAGGATTCATTGAGGTCAGAAGTTGAGACTAGCCTGGTCAACACGGTGAAACTCCCATCTCTACTAAAATTACAAAAAATTAGCCAGGCTTGGTGGTAGGCCACCTGTAATCCCAGCTACGCGGGAGGCTGAGGCAGGAGAATCACTTGATTCTACAGGAGGCTGCAGTGAGCCAAGATTGTGCCACTGCACTCCAGCCTGGGTGACAAAGGGAGACTCTGTCTCAATAAATAAATAAATAAATAAATAAATAAATAAATAAATAAATAAAATGTAGCCATGAAAAAGAATGAGTTCATGTCCTTTGCAGGGACAAGGGTGAAGCTGGAACCCACATTCTCAGCAAACTAACACAGGAACAGAACACCAAACACCGCATGTTCTCACTCCTAACTGGGAGTTGAACAATGACAACACACGGACACAGGGAGGGGGAACATCACACACTGGGGCCTGTGGGGGGGTGGTTGGGGGCAAGGGGAGGGACAGCATTAGGACAAATACCTAATGCATGCAGGCATGGGTTGATGGTTGATGGGTGCAGCAAACCACCATGGCACGTGTATACCTATGTAACAAACCTGCAGTTCTGCACATGTGTCCCAGAACTTAAAGTAAATTTTTTTAAAAAAGAAATGAGTACAATTATTCTTTATTTACAAAGTTATATGGTTGCTTCTGTATGATATCCCAAGAAATTTACAAAAACTTCTAGAACGAATAAATAAATGAATTTGTCAAGGTCACGGGATACAAGATTGCTATATTAAGATGATTTGTATTCTTGGTTGGGAGCCGTGGCTCATGCCTGTAATCCCAGGAACTTTGGGAGACAGAGGCGGGAAGAATGCCCTGAGCTCACAAGTTCAAGACCAGCCTGAACAATGTGGCAAAGCCCTGTCTCTACAAAAAAAATAAATAAAATCATTTGTTATGTAATGGCATCAAATAATTATTAAAAATTAATTTACAATAGTGCTAAAGAACATGGAATGCTTAGGAAAAAATTTAACAAAAGATGTTAAAATTTTTAATGCTGAAAACTACAAAATGTTGGTGAGAGAAATTAAAGATTTCAATTAATATACCAAATTTCTGAATGGCAAAAATATATTTCATTTGTGAATTGGAAGATTCAGTATGATTGTCTTAATCTGTTTGGGCTGCTACAGCAATATGATTAGGTGGCGTAAACAGCAAACATTTATTTCTCATGTTCTGGATGCCGGTGAGTAAAGATGGAGGCAGCAGAAGATTTGGTATCTGGTGAAGCACTGGCTTCCCGGTTGATAGACAGCTGTCTTCTTATTGTGTCCTCACATGGCGGAGGGAGTGAGGGAGCCTCTCTTGGGTTTCTGCTGTAAGGGACAACGAATCCCATTTATGTGGGCTCGATCCTCATTACCTTATCATCTCCCAAAGTCCCCTCGTCCAAATACCACCACATTGGGTATCAGGTTTCAACATGTACATTTGGGAGGCGGGCAAAGACATTCAATCGATAGCAGTTGTTAAGATGTCAAATTTTCCCAAATTGATCTGTAGAGTTAACACAACCCCATACAAAATTTAAGGCTTTTTTACATAAATTGACAACATGATACTAAAAGTTATATGGAAATATGTAGGACCTAGACAAGCGTTTTTTTTTTTTTTTTTTTTTTGAGACGGAGTCTTGCTCTGTCGCCCAGGCTGGAGTGCAGTGGCGTGATCCCGGCTCACTGCAACCTCTGCCTCCTGGGTTCAAGGGATTCTCCGACCTCAGCCTCGCCAGTAGCTGGGATAAACATTTGCCTGCCAGCATGCCTGGCTAATTTTTGTATTTTTAGTAGAAACAGGTTTTGCCATGTTGGCCAGGCTGGTCTTGAACTCCTGACATCAGGTGACCCACCCACCTCAGCCTCCCAAAGTGCTGGGATTACAGGCATGAGCCACTGCGCTTGGTTGCAATTTTTTATTTTATTTTGTATTGTTTGTTTATTTTTGAGATGGAGTCTTTCTCTGTTGCCCAGGCTGGAGTGCAGTGACATAATCTCAGCTCACGGGAACCTCCGCCTCCCAGGTTCAAATGATTCTCCTGCCTCAGCCTCCCGAGTAGCTGGAATTACAGGTGTCTGACACCACACTCAGGTAATTTTGTATGTTTAGTAGAGACAGGGTTTTGCCACATTGGCCAGGCTGGCCTTGAACTCCTGACCTCATGTGCTCTGCCTGCCTGAACCTCCCAAAGTGCTGAGATTACAGGTGTGAGCCACCGTGCCCAGCCAGAAGCAGTTTTGTTTGTTTGTTTTTTTAGAGAAGAACAATTCTTTCTCAGCCTTTTGGCAAAGATTAAGTGTAGTCTATATTATTGGTTTAGTATTTGATATGTCCTCTATCTGAGGACAATATATTAAACGGGTGTCTAGAGCAAGAAATAGAATAGGAGCTTGTTCTGTCCATTCACTCATTAATCTGGGGTTGCAGTATCTGTGGCCTGGAGAAGGAGATGGAGAAGTAGGAGCAGAAGAAGGAGAAGGAAGGAAAGAAGAACAAAGCTAGAGGTATTACCCTACCTGATTTCAAAGCTTATAAACTCTCAGAACCAAGGACAGTTTGGTACAGGCAAAAAAACAGATATATAGGCGGGTGCGGTGGCTCACACTGTAATCCCAGCACTTCCAGAGGCCAAGGCGGGTGGATCACCTAGTCAGGAGTTCAAGACCAGCCTGCCAAATGGTAAAACAAAAATACAGAACAAAATACAAAAATAAGCTGGGCGTGGTGGCTTCACCTGTAGTCCCAGCTACTTGGAAGGCTGAGACAGGAGAATCACTTGACCTGGGAGGCGGAGGTTGCAGTGAACCGAGGTTACGCCACTGCACTCAAGCCTGGGCAAAAGAGCAAGACTCCATCTCAAAAATAAAAATAAAATAAAAAATAGATACATAGATTGACATAACAGAGTCCAGGTATAAACCCATTCATATATGGCCAATTGATTTTTGAACAAGGCGGAGTGTGGCCATGGCAATTTTCCAAAGCTGGGAAAGCGGCAAGGTTATTTTGTAACAAATATGGTCCCTGGATCAAACTGGATACACTAGAGGGGGCCATAAAAAGTAAACATGGGAAACCCTTTAACACATGGCCATCAACATAACAAAAAAAAACATCCCTACCAACATCAAAAACTAACTCAAAAGCATGGACCTCCCTGTAAAATCTAAATTATGAAATTTCATTAAAAACACATAGGAGAAAATCTTTAGGGTAGGCAAAACTTTCTTAGGTAGAATACAAAAGAAAGAAAAGGTTAGACTTCGGCCGGACGCGGTGGCTCACGCCTGTAATCCCAGCACTTTGGAGGCGAGGCGGGCAGATCACGATCAGGAGATCAGAACCTCTGGCTAACGTGGTGAAACCCCGTCTCTACTAAAAATACAAAAATTAGCTGGGCGTGGTGGCGGACACCTATAGTCCCAGCTACTGGGAGGCTGAGGCAGGAGGATGGCATGAACCCGGGAGGCGGAGGTTGCAGTGAGCCGAGATCACACCACTGCACTCCAGCCTGGGCGGCAGAGCGAGACTCCGTCTCAAAAAAAAAAAAAAAAAAAAAAGGTTAGACTTCATCAAAATGAAAAACTTGCTTTTCAAAAGATACTGTTTAAAAAATGAAAAGGCAAACCACAGATGGGAAGAAAATATTTGCAAATCATATATCTAATAATGTATATCCAGAATAGATAAAGATCTCTTATAGCTCAAGACAAGCAAAATTTTTAAAAAGGGCAAAATATTGAATAAAGACTTAATAAAAGATGCACAAATGAGCACTAAGTGCATGGAAGATGTTCAACGTTGTTAGTGGTCAGGGAGATGCAAGTGAAGCCACAGCGAGATGCCGCTACGTGCTCATTAAAAGGGCCAGAATTGAAGAGACAGACTATACTAAGTATTAGTGAGGATGTTGAGCCACTGGAATTTTACATGCTGCTGATGGGAATATAAACTGTTGCTACTACTTTAGAATACAATTTGGTAGTTTCCTTAAAAATAAATACCCAATATGTGACTAGCCATGCTATGTCTAGGGCTATCCGTGAGAAACGAAAGCTTGCATCCACACAAACGCTTGTGCTCAGAGGTTCATGGAAGCTTTATTTGCAATAGCTCAAAAGTGGGAACAATGAACTAATTTAGAAACAAAGTCATGAGGTGGGCAGATCACTTAAGGTCAGAGTTTCAAGACCAGCCTGGCCAACATGGCAAAACCCCGTCCCTATGAAAAATAAAAAAAGTGATCCGGGTGTGGTGGTGTGCACCTGTAATCTCAGCTACTCAGGAAGCTGAGGCGAGAGGATCGCTTAAATCCGGGAGGCGGAGGTTGCAGTGAGCCGAGATTGCACCACTGCACTCCACCCTGGGTGACAGAGTGAGACTCAGTCAAGAAAAGAAGAAAGAAGGAGAGAAGAGGAAAAAGAAAGAAGAAAGTAGAAGAGGAGGAGAAGGAAGAGAGGAAGGGCGGGAGGGTGGGAAGGAGGGAGTCCAATACTGCATGTTCTCACTTGTAAGTGGGAGCTAAACAGTGGGTAGATATGGTCATACAGACGGAATGACAGACTCTGGAGACTCCAAAAGATGAGAGAGTGGGAGGCCGGTGAGGGCTGGAAAACCACCTTTTGGGTAAAATGTTCATTATTCAGGTGATGGAAGCACTACAGCCCAGACGTCACCACTATGCAATGTGTGCACATAAGAAGCCTACACTTGTACCCTCTAAATATAGATATATTTTAAAAAGTGGAAACAACCCAGATAGCTATCAGAATGTGTTACAGCTATACAATAGACTACTACTTAGCTATGAAATGAAACTATTGGTTCCATTTATATAAAATTCTTGAAAATGCAAATTAATTGATAGTGGCAGACAGAAAATCGCTGGTTGCCTGGCGACAGGTAGCGGCACTGGAGGATGTGAGCAGTTGTGGAAGGGAGAGATGCCCAAGATGCACAAAGAAACTTTTGCAGGTGATGGACACGTGATAGTGGGGATGGGATGGTGTCACAGTGTGCGCCCTTCTCGAATCCATCGTTATCTATTTTAAATTGTGTAGTGCATTGCACATCAATTATACCTCAATAAAATAGTAAAATTAAAAGTGTACCTATACACCATAGCATCTTGCTTTGTTCACTTAATTACAGATCTTGACTGATTCATATCTAGATGAATAAATCTATTCTTTAAAAAATACTGGATATTAGACATTACATAGATATGCCATATCTTTTTAAAAATCATTCCCCTTTTAAAGAACATCTAAGTAGGTTGAACCATTTTGCTACTGCATGTTATATTTAACAGAGTGCCTATGATTTGTGTGTGTATGTATGTGTATGTTTCTATTTATTTATCTTTGTGCACAAGTAGAGGGTTTTTCCATAGGATAAATACCTAGAAATAGAATTTCCAGATCAAATGGCTTAGGCATTTAGAATTTTGTTAGGTAACTTTTAGGTTGATCCCCAAAGATGTTGGACCAACTTATACTCCCATCAGCAATGTATGAATACACTTCCATTTCTTCCCCAGGCTCATCAGTGAACTGTGTGACCAAACAGAACAGAAGCTTGTTTTTCATTCATGCTACCTACTCCTCCCGGAGCTGGCAGGAGTTGTTGTCCACATTGTCAAGCGGGGTCATTGACGACTGAATTTCCCACATTTGTGACAGCTGCATCTAGAATATGCAGCACTCTCCATCATCACGTGAGAAAAAGAGATTGGAGAATCACCCAGAGCTCTTTATTGCCTCAGCCAAATAAGTGACATATGTCATGTCTCATGATTCATTGGCCAGAACTAGGCCCGTGGCCCTGTCTAACTGCAAGGGAGCTGGAAAATGTGGAGAAGCAGATGGAATATTGGATATTTAAATACTACTGCTTTAATACAGTGGTTAAGAGTAAAGTATTTGAAGTTACAAGGAGGTTGGTTCAAAAAATAATGACTTTGCAGACAGGCGCGGTGGCTCACGCCTGTAATCCCAGCACTTTGGGAGGCTGAGGCAGGCAGATCACTTGAGGCCAGGAGTTCAAGACCAGCCTGGCCAACATGGTGAAACCCCGTCTCTACTATAAAAACCAAAAAAAATTAACCGGTTGTGGTGGCACAGCTACTCGGGAGCTGAGTCAGGAGAATCATTTGAACCCGGGAGGCAGAGGTTGCAGTGAGCTGAGATGGCGCCACTGCACTCCAGCCTGAGTGACAGAGTGAGATTCTGTCAAAAAAAAAAAAAAAAAAAGACTGCCATCAACTCCTGGTGTGTCCTTGGGCAACTTACTTAGGTTCTCATGGTTTCTTCTGTCTTTTTTTGAGACAGGGTCTCACTCTGTCACCCAGGAGGAATGCAGTGGCACGATCACAACTCACTGCAGCCTCCACCTCCCGGGCTCAAGCGATCCTCTCCTACCTCAGCCTCCCGAGAGCTAGGACTACAGGAATGCACCTCCACACCTGGCTAATTTTCTTTGTTATAGAGACGTGGTCTCACTGTGTCTCCCAGGCTAACTAGTCTCAAACTTCTGAACTCAAGCAATCCTCCGCCTTGGCCTCCCGAAGTGTTAGGATTACAGGCATGAACCACTACACCCAGCCAGTTTCTTCTTTTATAAAATAAACAATTTAAGCTTCCTAGAAACAGCTCGTATAGGCCAGGCATGGTGGCTTACACGTGTAATCCCAGCACTTTGGGAGGCTGAGGCAAGTAGATCACTTGAGGCTGGGAGTTCGAGACCAACCTGGCCAACATGGTGAAATCCCTTCTCTACTAAAAAAAATACAAAAATTAGCCAGGTGTGGTGGTGCGCCTGTAGTCTCAGCTACTCAGGAGGCTGAGGCAGGGGAGTTGCTTGAACTTGGGGGAGGTTGCAGTGAGCCAAGATCGCACCAGTGCACTCCAGCCTGGGCGACAGAGCGAGACTCCATCTCAAAACTTTTTTTAAAAAAGAAGCCGCTACCGTATCTGACTTGCTCACTCCTGGATTTACAGCCAGCCCAATACTGAGTGCGTAGAAGAAAGTCAATATGTATTGAATGAGAAGTATCTACTTCAAAAAACTGTTTCAAGGATTAACTGAAATAATGCAGGTAAAAAGCATTATTATAATGCCTGATATATATAACATTTTCAAATTATAACTATTGTTTTTACTTGCTATTCGTCCAATGCCTAGGATTCTCCTGTATCTTTGATTTTATGTACCTTCCTACACCTGGAAGGAAGGAAATTGACAATTATTCATCCTTTATACTCTGGCCACTACTAGGGCTGCCTACTTTTACCTTACTGCATTAAAAAAATTAAAGTATATTTTACATACAATAAAATGAACAGTTTTTTTTTTTTTAAGTTCTGGGATACATGTGCAGAACACGCAGGTTTGTTACACAGGCAAACGTGTGCCACGGTGGTTTGCTGCACCCATCAACCCGTCTCCCAGGTGTTAAGCCCCGCATGCCTTAGCTATTTGTCCCGATGCTCTCCCTCCCTTCGCCCCCTCCCCCTGCAACAGATCTTAAATGTAAACTTTATGAATTTTGGAAAATGTAAGAGTAACTGTCACTCAAATCAAGTATTAGCGCTTTATCACAGTATTTTCTGTTCTGTATTTTTCTGTTGGGTTCTTGAATTCCTTGATGCGGAGTCGTGCTCCTGTGTGACAGAAGTGCTCCCTCTGTTATGTGTGGCAAGTGCTTCCGGGTGTGGCTGAAGCGTTTTTCTTATACTTTGTAGAAGGAAGGATTTGTTAAGTGTCTGGGTACATAATTAACATGCAGAATGCTTCCAGGGTCAGGTGGAGGGCTGAAAGGCGAGCTCCCTTCCAACCGCGAAATTGACCGGGATGAGGACGTGGGTGGCGCCCAGCAGAGGAGCAGCATCAGAACCAATCTCACGAGCAGGTCCAATCTGATGCTGGAAGCTTTCCAGAGTGGCCTTCAAGGAAAGGAACAGAAAATTCTGTAGATGAATGCAGTGTGGCAAAGAGGTTGTGCCGTTACGCCCACGAAAGGCAAAA
The DNA here is from genome assembly GCF_006542625.1 of Nomascus leucogenys. Classification (NCBI taxonomy): domain Eukaryota; kingdom Metazoa; phylum Chordata; class Mammalia; order Primates; family Hylobatidae; genus Nomascus; species Nomascus leucogenys. The sequence continues at coordinate 9,644 of NW_022096286.1, forward strand.
TGATGAGTCATCAAAACGCTGAGCGTTCCTACTGGAGAAGGGCAACCTTTTCTCCCTTCGAGGAAACTAAGGAGAAACAGGAATAGGGAACAATAGAGCTGAATGTCAGAAATGCTGTCTGTCACTGCACGCGGGAGGCTTAGAGGCCCGAGGGTATCACCCCATCTCTTACCTGGTGGCATAAACTCTGGGAAAAACCTTTCACCAGTGAGGACCAGGCCCAAGGATGGCATCAGACTCTCAGTGCCAATTCAATGGCCTCAGGCTGCAGGAAAAATGTCTATAAAACAGGAAGCACAGCTGCCTTTAATAGCTCTGAAGGAAAAACACCACTCTCAGAAGGTCTCAAAGAAGCTGAGAATCTTGCCAGGTGCGGTGGTGCATGCCTGTAATCCCAGCTACTTGGGAGGCTGAGGAGGAGGGTGGCTTGAGCCCAGGAGCTCTGGGCAGCTGTGCCCTACTTTGATTGGGTGTCTGCACTCAGTTCGGCATCAATATGGTGACCTCTCAGGATGGGGGGACCACCAGGTTGCCTAAAGTGGGTGAAATGGCCCAGGTCAGAAATGGAGCCGGTCAAAACTCACTGTAGTGGGATCGCATCTGTGAATAGCCACTGCACTCCAGCCTGAGCAAGATAGTGAGACTCCCTTTCTAAAAAAAATCATAATAAATTTAATCAATGTAAGGAAAAGAAGGGAAGAATCTCCCACAAACTCATAAACGCTGATGGTGACAGTGAAAACTGATATACGCATTTTGGAAAAAGAGTTTGGCATTGCAGATGGTATCTGAAAATGCACATCATGCCTGTGACCTAGTTAAACTGGAAGAGAGGTCCGTCTGTCTTCTCACAAGGAGACGTGTATACATGATGTTCATCACAGAAGTGTTTGTAATAGCAAAAAATTGGAAACACTCAAAATGTCCCTGAATGAGGATTGAGAAAAATTGTATATTCATGCCATCGTGTATATCTGGAGGTTAAAATGAACCGTATGTTTCAGCAACGATAGATCTCAACATGCCAAATTAAAAATCCATTTGCATGACAGAACATGTAAAAAGAGTGTCATATATTCATAGTTACACATAACTGGTTTTTAAATGAAAAGGACTCAGTATGCAGGCAGAAAGCAGCATTATTTTTTATTTTTTAAGACAAGGTCTCCCTCTGTCACCCAGGCTGGAGAGCAGTAGCATGATCTTGGCTCACTGCAAGCTCCACCTCCTGGGCTCAAGCGATTCTCCTGCCTCAGCCTCCCGAGTAGCTGGGATTACAGGCATGCACCACCTCGCCTGGCTAACTGTTGTATTTTTGGTAGAAATGGGGTTTCACCACGTTGGCGAGGCTGGTCTCAAACTCCTGAGGTCAAGTGATCCATCCGCCTCGGCCTCCCAAAGTGCTGGGATTACAGGCAGGAGCCGCCGCACTTGGCCTGAACTTTGTTTTTTAAACTTTTTTTTTTTTAACTTTCTTTTTTAACTAAATGTCATTGGTTTCTTTGTTATTTTCCCATCTTACTCCTTTACTCACTTCGCTGCCCCTGGCTCCATCCGAGATGTGGAAGAGGAGAGGAAAGAGGCAGAAAGGTCTGGCTTAGCTAGATGCTTCTCTCTGGGTGCAGCAGATGTCCAAATGCCAGTGTCCTGTTAAGGAGGGCATTTGCGTGGTCTTCAGAAATCCCTGCTGGAGATCTTTGACTCCAGCGCCCTGGTGCAGTCAATGTCTCTCTTAAGTCCTCGGATCTGTCAGCCCTCCTGCTTCTGGGCCTCTAGGACAAGGCACCATTCAAGACAGTCAAGTCTGACTCCCTTTGCTAGGGTCTACTCCTGCCCACCTGTGGCCATTTCCTTGCTCTGCCATTCTGCTTCATGTACGAGCTGGGTACCAGTCCCTGCATCCCCCAAATCTAGGGAACATGGGTTAAATTAGAAAAATATGTCTTTCTGGCCAGGCACGGTGGCTCACGCCTGTAATCCCAGCACTTTGGGAGGCCAAGGAGGGTGGATCACCTGAGGTCAGGAGTTCGAGACCAGCCTGGCCAACATGGTGAAACCCCATCTCTAGAAAAAAAAAGAGCTAAAGCTAGGTGGGACACCGTGACTCAGGCCTGTAATCCCAGCACTTTGGGAGGCCGAGGTGGGTGGGTCACGAGGTCAGGAGATCGAGAGCATCCTGGCCAACATGGTGAAACCCCATCTCTACTAAAAATACAAAAAATTAGCCAGGCGTGATTGCGGGCGCCTGTAGTCCCAGCTACTCGGGAGGCTGAGGCAGGAGAATGGCGTGAACCCGGGAGGCGGAGGTTGCAGTGAGCCGAGATCGCACTGCTGCATTCCAGCCTGGGCGACAGAGTGAGACTCGGTCTCAAAAAACAAAATAAAACAAAACAAAACATCAAGCAAACATCATTCTGGATATCTCTCTGTACAAATATACAGGTAGAAGGATGACAGATGGGATATGAGATAACTAAAGTAAATTCTTTTTTTTTTTTTTTTTTGAGATGGAGTTTCACTCTTGTTGCCCAGGCTGGAGTGCAATGGCGTGGTCTCAGCTCACTGCAACCTCTGCCTCCCGGGTTCAAGCGATTCTCCTGCCTCAGCCTTCTGAGTAGCTGGGATTATATGCACCTGCCACCACGCCCGGCTAATTTTTGTATTTTTAGTAGAGACAGGGTTTCACCATGTTGGCCAGGCTGGTCTCGAACTCCTGAGCTTAAGTGATCCTCCTGTGTTGGCCTCCGATAGTCCTGCAATTACAGGCGTGAGCACCGAACCTGCTTTTTTTGTCTTTTTTTTTTTTTTTTTTTTTTTTTTGAGAGAGTCTGCTCTGTCGCCCAGGCTGGATGCAGTGGCGCAATCTCGGCTCACTGCAAGCTCCGCTCCGGGTTCACGCCATTCTCCTGCCTCAGCCTCTCCGAGTAGCTGGACTACAGGCGCCCGCCACCACCCCGGCTAATTTTTTGTATTTTAGTAGAGACGGGGTTTCACGTGGTCTCGATCTCCTGACCTCGTGATCCGCCCGCCTCGGCCTCCCAAAGTGCTGGGATTACAAGCGTGAGCCACCGCCCGGCTTTTATGTCTTGAGAAGGGTCTTGCTTATGTTGCCCAGGCTGGGGTGCAGTGGCAGTATCATAGCTCACTGTAACCTCAAACTCCTGGGCTCAAGAAATCTTCCGGCTTCAGCCTCCCGAGTGGCTGGGACTACAGGCGCGTACCACCACACCCACCTAATTTTTTCTTTTATTTTTGTAGAGATGGGGTCTCGACCAGACTGGTCTTCAACTCCTGGCCTCAAGCAATCCTCCTGCCTTGGCCTCGCAAAATGTTGAGATTACAGGCGTGAGCCACTGTGCCTGGCCAAAGTACTTTTTCATCACCTGTAACCAGGCAAATCAAGACAGGGCCATATACAATCCCCGTATGTAAATTCCCAAGATTCACTAACATACTTTTCTCGCGTCTGGGTTTGTTGCAGCGCAGCTTTGGCGTGGTATTTACGTGTGTATTAGAGCGTTAGAGAGTTGGGTAAGGGAGAGAGAGAGCAGAGTAGGCGCCCTGGATTTCTATCTTGGTCATGGAGATTCTAATCCAATTGCAGTCACTACCCTTCAATTGCTGTGAGTCCGTGGGTCACCCGCTCTACCCTTCAATTGCTGTGAGTCCGTGGGTCACCCGCTCTACCCTTCGATTGCCGTGAGTCCGTGGGTCACCCGCTCTACCCTTCAATTGCTGTGTCCGTGGGTCACCCGCTCTACCCTTCAATTGCTGTGGTCCGTGGGTCACCCGCTCTACCCTTCAATTGCTGTGAGTCCGTGGGTCACCGCTCTACCTTCAATTGCTGTGAGTCCGTGGGTCACCCGCTCTACCCTTCAATTGCTGTGAGTCCGTGGGTCACCCGCTCTACCCTTCAATTGCTGTGAGTCCGTGGGTCACCCGCTCTACCCTTCAATTGCTGTGTCCGTGGGTCACCCGCTCTACCCTTCAATTGCTGTGTGTCCGTGGGTCACCCGCTCTACCCTTCAATTGCTGTGAGTCCGTGGGTCACCCGCTCTACCCTTCAATTGCTGTGTGTCCGTGGGTCACCCACTCGACCTCTCAGAGCCTGTGTCCTCACTGCTAAGTGAGTGTTAGACTTGATGTTCTCTAAGGTCTTTTCAGCTCTAACATAAAATCCCTCTCCCATTGCGAATGTACATTCCCTCCTTCAAACTTCACACCCAGATTCAATTCTACCCTTCGAATTTTATTTATTTATTTATTTATTTATTTATTTATATTTTTGAGATGGAGTCTCGCTCCGTTGCCCAGGCTGGAGTGCAATGGCGCGAACTCGGCTCACTGCAACCTCTGCCTCCCGGTTCAAGTGGTTCTCAAGCCTCAGCCTCCCGAGTAGCTGGGACTACAGGTGCCCGCCACCACATCCAGCTAATTTTTGTATTTTTCGTAGAGATGAGGTTTCACCATGTTGGCCAGGTGGGTCTCAAACTCCTGACCTCAGGTGATCCGCCCATCTCAGCCTCCCAAAGTGCTGGGATTACAGGCATGAGCCACTGCACCCGACCTAAATTTATTCTTTCATAATCGTTTCCTCCGCGTCCCAGTAACACAGAAGTGCTGTTGGTGAGACCATAGAAGCTGTGCTTATCTCGTAGGTGCCCTGCGCTCCCCTGCGAGTGTTCCTCTGGGTCTAACCACCCGGTCACCTTCTTTGGGTCTGCTAATAGTGAGGTGTCTTGGACAACTACAGCGAATGTTCCAGGAACATGCCTTTTTTCTATGGACAAGCCCGTCTCTGCAGAAGTTACAGATTAGCATCCTTGCTGAGGGTGACTTGTATCTGTGGCTTCACCTGCTTCCCTGAATTCCTGACATACTGCCTGCCTTGTCTTCTAGACATGGAATTTCCTTGAGTTTTAACCCACAGATCTGTCTTCGCTGTGGCTTTTTGTGTGTTTTGGCTTTTTGGCCCTTCTAGACCCAACTTCCCACTCTGCTACTGTGATGAATAATCCCCTAAGGGCTGCTGTGATTTGTAGAACACTTACACCTATGGGGAATGAGGGAGCAATGCTGCGTGGAACTGGGGAGCAATGCTGCATGGAACCGGGGAGCAATGCTGCTTGGAACTGGGGAGCAATGCGGAGTTCTTGAGTAAGGGAGTGACATGATGAAATGGATGTTTTAGGAAGATTAACAGGGAATTAACAAGGAGGTACAGGGACTGAAGTCAGCAAGGTCATCTACACAATGTTTATTGTAATAATGCCATTCAAGGGTGTGAATATCATCGCATTATCTTGTGTAATTCTTACAGTCTCCGGTGAGGGATCATTTCTTAGACGCAGAGGCTGGCTAATGGAAGGATTTGATGCCACTCACATGGAAGTCACCTCATGGTTAGGTGTCTGGGATCCCAAAGGTACTTGATCACTGTTTGAAAAACGAACGTGGGGAAGCTGGGACTTGGATACAGTTTCTTTCTACATGGAATAAAGTGGTAGCTGAGGAAGTGAGTCGAGAGAGGAGGCAGGAGGATGGACCTCTGAGGTATCTGGGGCTGAAGTAGGCATGTTAGGTGCTGAAGGAGGAGATGGGTAAAGGAGGCTGCCAAGAACCTGAGTCTGCTTTCTGGGCAAATGAGAGAGCCGGGGAGAAGGGAAGGAGAGCTGGAATTGAGAGTTTGGGTTCTGTTTCTACCTCCTAAGATGGAACAAAAGTCTGGGTGTCCACTCAACATCAGTGCTCAGGCAGGCAGCCGCAGATGCAGGGAGCTCGGTACCTGGGGGCCTCATTGGCTCAGCTGTGGGAGGGGAGGTGGGGAGTGGCAGTGGGTGGAAATGATCTTACCAAGCTGGGAGAGGGTAGCCAAAAAAGGAGCAGGTGTGGGCTTGCCTGGGAGGCTCACCATTTTAGCAGAAGGAGGAAGAACAGTTAGCTAAAGACTGTGCAGTGTCTGCACTGCAAATGGGGAGATTTGCAGAAGGCAGAAGAAAGGTGCAAGAGTGACACAGTACCTCCCCATTTAAAGGCAAGCCTTGACTGCAACATTTTCCACGCTTAGTATGGTGGGTTCCAGGGGAGGCCAGATTTCAGGGAGTTAAAGAAGGAGTAGGTGAAGAATCAAAGGAGCCCATCCTTCATATTAGTCTCGACTCCTCCACTAGAAGTTTGTTGATTTAATTTATTTATTTTTGAGACAAGGTCTCTCTCTGTTGCCCAGGGCCGGAGTGCAGTGGCGTGATGGTACCCCACTGCAGCCTCGAACTGCTGGCCTCAAGCAATCCTCCCACCTCAGCCTCCTGAGTAGCTGAGATGACAGGTGCACACCACCACAACTGACTAATTTTTAAATTTTTTGTAGGTAGGGAGTCTTGCCATGTTGCCCAGGCTGGTCTTGAGCTCATGGCCTCAAGCAATCCTCCCACCTGGGCCTCCCAAAGTACTGGGATTACAGGTATAAACCACTGTGCCTAGCCTCTTTTTTAAAAATTAATTTTTTTTTTGGCCAGGCGCAGTGGCCACGCCCGTAATCCCAGCACTTTGGGAGGTCGAGGCGGGAGGATCACTTGAGCTTAGGAGTTCGAGACCAGCCTGGCCAACATGGTGAAACCCTGTCTCTACTAAAATACAAGTATTAGCCAGGCGTGGTGGCAGGCACCTGTAATTCCAGCTACTGGGGAGGCTGAGGCAGGAGAATCGCTTGAACCCGAGAGTCAGAGGTTGCAGTGAGCCGAGATCATGCCATGCACTCCAGTGTGGGTGACAGAACGAGACACTGTCTCAAAAAAGTTAATTTTTTTGGAGACAGGGTGTCTCTCTGTCACCCAGGCTGGAGTGCAGATCATACTCACTGCAACCTTGAACTCCTACGCTCAACTGATCCTGCTGCTTCTGCCTCCCAAGCGCTGGGATTCCAGGTGTGAGCCACCGCGCCACACTAGAAATTCCTTGATGGTGTGTATGGGGCCACATCTGGCATGACTGTGCCTGACACTGCCTGAACACTGATCAGGAGTAACCGAACTCACTGGTTTGTTGGTTACCAACCACAACTCTAGGTGTCCACCAGGGGGCACTGGAGCCCAGGGCTCCATGAGGCTCTGTTTCAGAAGAGCCCATGATGACCTCAGGGTTTGTCATCTCTGGGCTCGTTTGGCTCTTGCTGTGGTTGGGCAGAGGGGGCAGGTGTGTGAGAGCAGCTGGCAGTGGCTCCTCCCAATGGCCTAGTAAGGTCTTGAAAACTGAATTGCTCGGGGGCACGTGAGCACAGCCCCCTTGGCAGCTCCAGGGACCTCCGACTTGGGCAATAGGGTGAAGGCACAGTCTGTTCTCGGTCCTGGAAGGATGTGGCCGGCGTTAGCAGATACACACCATGCCTAAGAATTCCTTCAGAAATCCGTCTCTTCACCTCCACCAGGAGGCAAGTGATGCCCTCCTGACTCAGAAATGGTGGCCCTTTGTCAAGTCAGATGGTCCTGATCCCAGCCCTCCCTTCCGTGGGCCTTAGCCCGGGCCTCCTTCTAGGCAGTGAGGATGTGCTTGGGAACAGACTGGCTCCTCCTCCCCGCCGGAGTTTGCCTTCAGCCAAGCACCTCCCATGTCTGGTAGCCAGTTGGAATCACTTAAGGAGCTTTTAAAAACTAAGATGCTGGCCGGGAGCAGTGGCTCACGCCTGTAATCCCAGCACTTTGGGATGCCAGGGCGGGTGGCTCACCTGAGGTCAGGAGTTCAAGACCAGCCTGACCAACATGGTGAAACCCTGTCTCTATTCAAAATATAAAAATTAGCCGGGTGTGATGTGATGGTGTGTGCCTGTAATCCCAGCTACTCGGTAGGCTGAGACAGAAGAATTGCTTGAACCTGAGAGACAGAGGTTGCAGTGAGCCAAGATCGCACCACTGTACTCCAGCCTGGGTGACAGAGACAAACAAACAAAAAAACTAAGATGCTAAGGCTGGGCGGGGTGGCTTATGCCTGTAATCCCAGCACTTTGAGAAGGCTGAGGCAGGAGAATAGCTTGAGCCCAAGACTTTGAGACCAGCCTGGGCAACATCTTGAGACCCTGTCTCTACCAAAAAACAAAAACAAAACAATAAAATGAAGATGCCAACCCCCATCCAAGAGATTCCAATTTAAGTGTTCTAGAGTGGTGCTTGGGCATCAGCACTTTTTTTTTTTTTTTTTTTTTTTGAGACGGAGTCTTGCCCTGTCATCCTGGCTGGAGTGCAATGGAGCGATCTTGGCTCACTGCAAGCTCTGCCTCTCAGGTTCAAGTGATTCTCTTGCCTCAGCCTCCCGAGTAGCTGGGATTACAGGTGCCTGCCACCATGCCCAGCTAATTTTTGTATTTTTAGTAGAGACGGGGTTTCACTGTGTTGGCCAGGCTGGTCTCGAACTCCTGACCTCGTGATCTGCCCGCCTCGGCCTCCCGAAGTGCTGGGATTACAAGCGTGAGACACTGCACCTGGCCTGGCATCAGCATTTTTAAAGCTTTCCATGTGATTCTTGCGTGCAGCTGTATTGAGACTGTCTGCATCTAAGGCCTTGATAGTCAGAGTGTGGTCCATGGGAAGCTTGACGGAAATGCTGGATCTCAGCGCCCTCCTCCCAGTTTGCTGAATCAGAATTTACAGTTCACCAAGACGCCCCGGTGATTCAGCCGCACACAGTTCCAGAAGCCCTGAGCTAGTTCGTACAGGGTTCTTTACCCATGCTCATGTCCCTGGCCTGAATCACAGCGTGTTTGACTTGCTCAAGTTGTAGCCGTGGCTCTCAATGTTTTGACTGTGACCTACAGAAAGAAATGGACTTTACAACGATGAAACAAGAACGCCACAGAAACAATGCCTTCACCACCTGGGGTGCACTCTGCACTCTCATCCATTCAGCAGGTAGTTTTGGCACCTGCTTTGTGCCAGGCCTCGTTCTAGCTGTCTGTGTCTAGAAGAAATCCCTGGTTGTTGGGAGGTTTCTATTCTAGGAGGAGGGCAAGGGGGTCAGAAAGTTAAAAGTAAACCATGTATATAAAGGGCGTGCTAAAAGATATTTATTAAAATCTTTTTTAAAATTACATATTTAGGGTGGGGTTCTGGGGTGCCGATTATGTTCCGTTTCTTGATCTGGGTGCTGGGTGTATTACCTGCAAGAATGCAAGCTTTCGGCACTTCTCTGGAGGTATGCTGTATGTCAATAAAAAGTTCAAAAATTACATTCTGATATTTTCTTTCTTTCTTTCTTTTTTTTTTTTTTTTGGAGAGACAGAGTCTTGCTCTGTTGCCCAGTCTGGAGTGCAGTGGCGTGATCTCAGCTCCCTGCAACCTCTGCCTCTCAGGTTCAAGCGATTGTCCTGTCTCAGCCTCCCGAGTAGCTGGGATTACAGGCGTGCACCACCATGCCCGGCTAATTTTGTATTTTTAGTAAAGACGGGGTTTCACCATGTTGGTCAGGCTGGTCTCTAACTCTTGACCTCAGGTGATCCACCTGCCTCGGCCTCCCAAAGTGCTGGGATTACAGGTGTGAGCCACCGCGCCCGGCCAAACATTCTCATATTTTCTATTCTATTATTATCCTCTTTCATAAAACAAAAAAATAGTCATTCAAAATCAACCATATTCAGTTTACCTCCCTCTAAAAGGTTGCAACAGTAGTTTTAAAAACTGCTTTATTTAAAAACAAGGTGTACGCAGTGGCTCACGCCTGTAATCCTAGCACTTTGGGAGGCTGAGATGAGTGGATTGCTTGAGGCCCGGAGTTCAAAACCAGCCTGGCTAACATGACGAAACCCTGTCTCTACTAAAAATACAAAAAATTAGCTGGGCGTGGTGGCGGGTGTCTGTAATCCCAACTATTAGGGAGGCAAAGGCAGGAGAATCGCTTGAACCCGGGAGGCAGAGGTTGCAGTGAGCTGAGATTGCACCACTGCACTCCAGCCTGGGCAACGAGCACGAAACTCCATCTCAAAAAGATAAAAAAATAAAAACAAACTAGAAGCCCAATCCCTCAGCAGCACCCACCCACTCTTGGCTTAGCAGCTGCCTGCAGGTGTGAGCCAGGTGGCCCATTCCCCAGCAATGGCCTTCCTTGCCCTCTTGCTTACCTCACAGTGCAAAACAGCTCATGACGGAGACTCTTAAGGGCACCACCCAGAGCCTCCCTCTGGCAGCCTGGCCCACCTCCGCTCCCAGCTAGACCCGACAAGCCCTTCTCCTTGCCGAGTCATTCTGCTGTGGGCAGCTCTCCTAAAGTTCCAGACGTAGGAGGAGACTGGCTCAGGCACGTTAATTGGAGGGTTGGGTTATCCCTGCGGCCACCTCCCAAGTCTCCTGAGACTCACTGTTTTTAGTCTGGGGCTCCTTCCTCATGTCAGCTCTCTGGTGGCAGAGCAGTCTCCCTCGGTGTCTCTCTGGCCACCACGATCAGTGTCACGGACACATCCCAGCATAGCCCCAGTTCTCAACCCCATGGCGGGGACCGTCCAGGAGTTGGTGAGGAACAGGGTAGGAGGGAGGAAGGGAGCAGCAGACCTCACTCTTTCCTTTGAACCTAAAGCTCCAGATAACCCTACACTAGAGGTGCATACAGGGAGTGGCGCTGGCTTCTTGAGAGAAACTAGAGAGATGGGGGGCTGGGGAAATGGGGGCTGGGCAGCCCTAGGAGCAGGACCAACCAGGATGGAGGCGCTTTGACCCCTAGCTTTGTTTGATTTGGAGCTTGATTTACTGGAGGGGAAGTTTGCTCTAAATCAGTTGTTTGCATCTATTGACCAATAAAATCTAGTTAGTCCTGATGCTTCCTGAAGCAGGGCCCCTGGATTTGGTGTTGCTTTTTTGTACCTCAGATTTTTTTTTTTTTTTTTTTTTGAGACAAGGTCTGGCTCTATTGCCCAGGCAGGAGTGCAGTGGTGTATCTCTACTCAGTGCAACCTCCACCTCCCAGGCTTAAGCGATCCTCCCACCTCGGCCTCCCGAATAGCTGGGATTACAGGTGCGTGCCACCATGCTCTGCTAATTTTTGTGTTTTTTTTTTTTTTTTGTAGAGACAGGGTTTTGCCATGTTGCCCAGGCTGGTCCTGAACTTGGGAGCTCAAATGATTTGCCCTCTCAGCCTCCAAAGTGCTGTGATTACAGGCATGAGTCACCACATTCGGTCTGTGCCTTAGACTTTAGAGTGGGAAAACTGGATTTGAATCCTGGCTTCAGTACTACCAGCTGTATGGCGCTGAACAAGTCACTTGGCCATGTAGAACCTCAGTTCTGCCACGTGTAAAATGGGGATATTATGTGTCTCCTTGGGTTGTTGTGGGGTTGGATGAGAAGAATGCGAAGTGCAGGGCCTTGCACAGTTGGGCTCTGTGAGTCTTAGCAATGGCCATGACTGAGGCAGCGTGAGGGAGACTGGGAGAAAACCTCCTGTTTCCTTCTCCCAAATCTGTTGTCTTCCCCACTTTCTTCCCTGAAGCCGGGCGACAGGGGGGTGTTCCTGGCCCAGCCTCCTGGCTCCCTGGGTAAGGGCTGCCATTACTTGCAGTGTTAGACAATTTAGTAGAAAGTTGCCCCGCCCACCTCACAGGCAAGGCACCGCCACCCAAACCCACCCAGACTGGGCCTCGTGTAGGTTTCCGGAAGCCACCCCTTTCTCATTGCCCTACTGCGCTCTGGCCAAGGCCCCGGGGCCCACTGCTGGACAGTGTGAGTGCAGAGAGACCAGCCCTACGCAGTACGTAGATCTTGCCATCTACCGCGAATTGTTTTGTTATTACACCCATTTTCTAGGTGAGGGACAGTAACAAGGGCTGAGTGGCCCTGAGTCCTTGGGCTCCAAGCGCCCGCTGCCCACTCCGTTTGGGCTGGGACATGGGTCTGTGGGCTGGGAACTGGGCCTGCAGGATGCCCCGCCGCTGGGAATCAGAGCGCTGGGTTTTCTCCCTCTGGGGTGGGGCGGGGGGTGGGGCAGGGAGGAGACGGCTCAAGTGCAGGAATGATGAAGGTCCGCTTGTCTGGGGCTGTTTCTGCCCAAGTCCTCATCAGGAATTGTCAGGCCTGAGACAAACCCTCCCTCCTTCAGGAGTCCTCCGTTGGCCCCGGGGAAAGAGAGGTGATGGTCCGAGTTTCTGGGCCTTTGGGGTGCCACGGTGAGATTAGGACTAGAACCCCAGCCTCACTGGCGTGACCCCAGAAACCTTCCAGTCCAACCTCCTCACTTCAACTGAGGTTGAAGCAACTGAGACCGGGTGGAAGTGACTTGTACACTCGCACAGTGCAACGGTAGCTACTCGGCATGAGAGACTCGTTCCGGCGCTCCTCCACGGCGCCCCTCAACTCGGCGGTTACTTCTTCACCCTGGGCGCCACCGTTCCTGGGCACCGCAGGACGGCGCAGGCCGGGCCTGGGGGAGTGGGGGAAAGCGGGGTAGGGCCCCGGAGGCTGGGGGAGGAGCGGGGGAGGAGCGATGAGCCGGGCCCTTTAAGAGGGCGGGCCGACCCCCTGCCTCCCAACCCGGGGCGACGCAGGCGCAGGCGCAGGCGGGTTCGGAGCGCGCGGCAGGAGGGACAGCGGGCGGGCGCTCACCTGCGGGGGCCGGCGCGGGGCGGGGGCCCGGCGGGCCGACGTTGACGCCCGGAGGCGAGGGCGGGGAGGCGGGCGCGGGCCTCGGGGGCGGCCCGGGGCGGGGAGGGCCGGGGCGGGCGGGCGGTGTGAGCGGGCGCCGAGGGCAGCACCATCTGGAGGGGTGGGAGCGCGCGGCCTCTGGGGGGCAAGCGAGTGCGCTGGGCCGAGTCGGTCGGGGGCCCCCGGCGGGGCGCGCAGGAGGAGCGCGGCGGGCTGAGCCCTGCGCTGCCGGAGCAGCAACCGCAGCGCGTAGGGGTTCTCAGCTGGGGCCCGCAGCAGCTCCGCGGGCTGAAGCACGGCGTGGAGGAGCGGGCCGGGGTGGGCCCGGCGGTGCAGGAGGAGGGCGGGGTGGGCCCGGGGCTGCAGGAGCGCGGCGGCCGCGGCCACGAGCCCAGCCGGGGGGTGGTGTGGGGGCCGCCGGACGGCGCGGAGTGGGGGCGCCCGCTGCGGTGGACTGGCTCGGCGGGCTGGCCTGTGGCGCAGGAGGAGGGGCTGGGGCCCCGCGGGCAGCACCAGGAGAAGGGGGGAGGCAGCCCCGCAGTGCAGGAGCGCGGCGCGGCCCGGGCCGGGGTGCCGGAGCGCGGGGAGGGGAGCCCGCGGAGGCTGCTGCAGCAGCCCGAGCCGGCGTCCGAGTCCGGGGAAGGCCCCCGCGAGCGCAGGGAGGGGCCAGAAAGTTCCGGTGAACTGGGGGAGCGGCCGTGGGAGAGCGTCGGGCGGGAGGCGGTGGTCCTGGGAGCGGCCCCGGCGCCCCGAAGCCGCCCCGAGCTGGTGGGGAGGGCCCGGCCGGTGGGGCCCCGGGGGCCTGCGGGGGAGGGGCGCCTGGGGGTGCAAGAGGCGAATTGGCTGCCCGGGGTGCAGGAGGGACAGGTGGTGCGGGCTGTCCAGGAAACCTACCTGAACGGGAAGGAGCCCCAGGAGGGAGAGGGACCTGGCGAAGGGCTCAGGCCCCGGAGGCGCCGGCGGAGGAGGAGGTGGTGACTGGCAGGCCGCCGCCCGGGCCCCACCGTCCCTCCGGGGCTGAAGGGAACGCAGGATGTAGGGGCGTGGGGAGTCGGGCGCAGAAGACTGCGGGGAACCGGTGAGCTCTGGGAGCTACTGCCTGAGGGCAGGCCGCGGCCCGCGGGAACCTCTTCTATCTCAGCCTGGGCGTCGCTGAAGCTGTGTCTGCGGGGAGGCAGCGGAAGGCAGCAGGTAAGGAAGCCCAGTCCTGTTAGCTGGAGTTGGTGTGCTTGGAAGCGAGAGGCTGCAGGTCCCTGGCGAGAGGGTATTCTCCACACTGCCCTCGTTCTCTCGGCCTTTTCATCCCTGGAGGGAGGAAGCAGTGCAGTTTTCAGCTGCAAGGCAGGACCTCTCTCCTCCCAGTACTGTGTATGGTAATTGGAGTGATAGGGCATCTTAGAGTCTAGGCAGCAGGCCGGACGTCTGGGTGGCTGCCAGGTCTGTGCAGAGGGAAGAGAGGGGTAGCCCCAGGGAGGAGCTGCAGGACGGTCACCCCTCCACCTGCCCTCCGATGGCAGTAGGGGTGCCTCCATGCCATATGCTCTGCATGGTGCAGTCAACACACGAATCCTCAAAACACGTTCCACAGAAGGGAAGAGGGCAGCGTGGGATTAACAGAACCTTATCTTGTAGCCCTGTTGGTCACGTGAGCTGAGATGTGAGTGTGACAGCTAGTGGCTTGGGTACGGCACGAGCCTGACCCGCTCCTGCCACGCCGTCCTGTCACAGCTGATTTACCCTGAGGGCCCAGAACCAAGGATGATTAGTGGGCGGAAGGAGGGAGAGCAACTGGTGAGCCCTCCCGTCTCTGAGTGGGACTTCACGACCCCAGCGTGAGAGGGGCGGGAGAGGAGGGTGCACCTGCACCCCAGGGCTCTGGGCTGCCTCTGTGGCCCCACCCTGGGGAGGTTTGCAGATGGGCCGCTGTGGTATCATGGGCTCTGCACCTGTCAGGACGGGAGCTCCTAGCGCAGTCTAGAGGTAGGGCTTGTAGGGGCCAAGGGTGGGGGCTGTATTTGGCTTGTTGACTCCCTCGTGGCCTCGTGCCCCCGGGGGGGCTTGGCGGGCTGCTTGTGGGCCTTACTCTCCTAGAGCTGTTCGCCTCTTACCTGGCACTGTCAGGTTCTTGCTTCCCCTGCCCCTGGGTGGAGATGGGTGCAGGGTTGCTGCTTGCCCAGGGCCTGAGCTAGAGGACCCCTCTCTGCCCCAGCCCGAGGTGTGGCTCTGAGTCAGATGGTCCCAGGCCCCTGTCCCGAACCAGACTGGGTGCTCTCCTGTGGGGGCAGAGGGAGTGGTGCTGGAGGTAGCAGCTGCTGGAGGAGCCGGTTAGCCTGCTCCTCATACAAACTCAAACCCGCCTGTCAGCTTCGTCCCATGCCTGTCGCGCTGCCACCCAAACACTCATGCACCGGAAGTTCAGCTGCTGTGCCCACGGTGCCTGACGCTTCTGGAATGGCCAGAGTGGCTGTCACTGTCTGGCTTCAGTGGAGAGAACTGTTTTAAACACATACACGCAGTCTTCACCTACTTAGGTCGGCGTTTTTGAACTTGTGGTAGATGAATGGGAGAAAGGCCTTGGCATCACACAGATTGCTTTTGGTCTGGTTACATCGCTTACGAGCTGTGTAACTTCCTTGGGCAACATAATGTCTTTAGGTTTCAGTTTCCTGGTGTCTGCAGTGGGCCAGGGCTTCCCCTGCAGTGTCGTGAGTGAAGAAACCTCAGGCCCTTTGGAGCCTGGTGCCCACCTCCCCGGAGCCCCGGCAGACATCGGGGAGGAAGTGCAGACTGTTCCCTCTGGCCCCTGAGCCCGAGATTAGGCCCCACCTTGTGCTTCGTCTAGAAGATGCAGTTTCTTTTTGTTTGTTTGTTTTAAATAACAGTTTCATTGAGATATAATGACGTATGGTAAACTGAGCATATTTAAAACATACAACTTAATAAGTTGTGGCCTATGTATATACCTGTGAAACCACCCCCACCCTCGAGATAGTGAACATCCCCCTTATTCCCCTGTCCCCAAAAGTTTTCTTGTGGAACCCCTCCATTCCCCGCTCCTCTGCCATCCCCTACCCCAGGTAACAGGCTGGTCTACTTTCTGTCACTGTATCTGAGTTTGCAGCATTTACTGTAAACAGAATCGGGTCTTTCATTCAACAGAAGTATTTTGGAGTTTGTCCACGTGGCTGTACCTATCAACAGTCATTGCAGACGTGTGCCAAAGTCTGTTTATCCATTAACCTGTTGATGGGTTTTCCGAGAAAGCTGCTGTGAACGTGTTTGTTAGTCTTTGTGTGGATGTGTGCTTTTATTTATCTGAAGTAAATTCCTAGGACTGGAATGGCTGGGTCATGTGGTAGGTATACATTTAACTTTTAAGAAACTGCCAGATTGTTTTCCAAAGTGGTTGTACATTTTATGTACTCACCCACTGTGTATCAGAGTTCTGGTTTGTCCACGTCTTTGATATGTCCACATCTCGATGTGGTCAGTCTCTAATTTTAGACATTCTCATATCTGTAGTATCTCATTATGATTTTAATTTGTATTTCCTTAATGACTCATGTTGTTTGGCATCTTCTGTGCTCATTTACCATATGTATGTCTTCGGTGACGTGTCTGTTCAGATTGTTTGCCCACTTTTAATTATGTGGGGTTTTTTCATGTTGAGTTCTGAAGAGTTCTTGATATATTGTGGATATAAGACTTTTATCAGGCATGTGATTTACAAATCTTTTCTTCCAGCATGTGGCTTTGTATTTTGATCCCTTAACAATGTCTTCTAAAAAAATTCTCACGATCAGTAGTGCAAAATGGTGTGTTTTTGAAGAGAAGTTTTAAATTTTGATTAATTTACTAATTTGTTACTTTGTGTATTGCATTTTTGATGTCATGTCCAAGAAATCTTTGCCTGACCCAATGTCCCAACAGTTTTGCCCTGTGTTTTGTTGTAGACATTTTATAGTTTGGGGCTTTACATTGAGATCTAGGATTCACTTGGGGTTAATTTTTGTATGTGGTGCAAGGTATGAATCAATGTCCCGTTTTTTTGCATGTAGAGATCTAATTGATCTAGTAGCACAATTTATTAAAAATATGTATCTCTCTACTGAGTTGCCTTTGAATCTTTGTCAAAAATCAATTGCTGGCAGGGCACGGTGGCTCACGCCTCTAATCCCAGCGCTTTGGGAGGCTGAGGTGGGCAGATCAAGAGGTCAGGAGTTCAAGGCCAATCTGGTGAACATAGTGGAACCCTGTCTCTACTAAAAAATACAAAAAATTAGCCAGGTGTGGCGGGCACCTGTAATCCCAGCTGCTTGGGAGGCTGAGTCAGGAGAATCGCATGAACCCGGGAGGCGGAGGTTGCAGTGAGCCGAGGTTGCGCCACTGCACTCCAGCCCGGGCGACAGTGTGAGACTCCATCTCAAAAAGAAAAACAAAAAAAATCAGTTGTTTGTGTGTGTCTAATTCTGGATTCCGTTTTGTTCCATTGATCTATTTGTCTATCTTTATCCCAGTATCACACTATTTTGATTACTGTGGGTTTATAAACTATAGTAAGTCTTGAAATCAGGATAAGATCTCAAACTTGGTTTTGTCTTTTCAAAATTGCTTTAGCTATTCTGGGTTCTTTGTACTTCCATATACATTTTAGAATTAGTTTGTCAATTTCTACGAAAAAGCCTGCTGGGATTTTGATTGGGAGTATGATCAATTTGGGGAGAATCGATGGGTTAGCAATATTGAGCCTTCTGACCATGAACAGTGTGTATCTCTGTATTTATCTAGGCTTTGTTTACTGTCTCTCAGCAGTGTTTTGTAGTTTTTGGTATATTAGTCTTTTCCATCTTTTATTGAACATATCCTTAAATAGTACCTATTTTTATGCTGTTGTAAATGATACTGGTTTTTCCTGGTAGTATCGGTTTTTTATTTTTAAAAACTTTTAGTTGTGGTAAAATATACATAATATGCTACCATTTTAACCATCTGCAATGGTGGTAAATACATTCGCACTGTTGCACAGCCATCACCAGCATCCATCTCCAGGACTTTTCTCATCTTGTGAAACTGAAACTGCACCTGTTAAACAGTAACTTCCCATTCCCTCCTCTCTCAGCCCCCGAGAACCACCATTTTACCTTCGACTCTGAATTTGGCTCCTGTAGGTGCCCCATAGAAGGAGAATTTTACAGTATTTGTTCTTTTGTGCCTGGCTTATTTCACCTCGGCGTAGTGTATTCAAGGTTCATTTACATTGCAGCCTATGTCAGAATTTTATTCTTTTTAAAGGGTAAATAATATTCTGTTGTATGAATATACCACTTTTTGTTTATCCATTCACTTGGATTGCTTTCACCTTTTTTTTTTTTTTTTAAGACAGGGTCTCACTCTGTCTCCCAGGCTGGAGAGCAGTGGTGTGATCACGGCTCACTGCAACCTCGACTTCCTGGGCTCAGGTGATCCTCCCACCTCAGCCTCCTGGGTAGCTGGGACTACAGGTGTGCACCACCATGCCTGGCAAATATTTTTTTTTTTTGGAATTTTCTGTAGAGACGGGATTTTGCCATGTTGCCCAGGCTGGTCTCCAACTCCTGGCCTCAAGGGGCTTTCACCTTTTGGCTATTGTCAGTAATGCTGTTATAAGATGGTACCGTTGCTTACACTTTACTTTCCAGTTGTTTGTTGCTAATATATGTAAATACCATTGATTTTTGTATTTTGAGCTTGAATCCTGCAGTCTTGCTAAATTGACTTATTAGTTCTAGTAAGCTTTTTTGTAACTTCCTTTGGAATTTCTACATAGAGCACCATGTCATCTGCTAATAAAGTTTTACTTCTTCCTTTCTGATCTTTATGCCTGTTATTTATTTTTCTTGCCTGATTGCACTGGCTGGATCCTCTGGTATAATGTTGTTGTCGTTTTTGAGATGGAGTTTCACGCTTGTCGCCCAGGCTGGAGTGCAGTGGCACAATCTCGGCTCACCGCAACCTCCGCCTCCTGGGTTCAAGCGATTCTCCTACCTCAGACTCCTGAGTAGCTGGGATTACAGGCACCTGCCACCACACCCGGCTAATTTTTGTATCCTTGCTAGAGATGGGGTTTTACCATGTTGGCCAGGTTGGTCTCGAACTCCTGACCTCAGGTGACCTGCCTGCCTCGGCCTCCCAAAGTGATGGGATTATGGGGGTGGGCCACTAAGCCCAGCTTCATCTAGTATAATGTTGAATAGAAGAGTAGATACCTGGTTTCTGATCTTCCAGGGAATGCATTTAGTCTCTCACCATTAAGAGTGGTGTTAGCTGGCCCAGCGTGGTGGCTCACGCCTCTAATCCCAATACTTTGGGAGGCCGAGGTGTGCAGATCACGAGGTCAGGAGATTGAGACCATCCTGGCTAACATGGTGAAACCCCATCTCCACTAAAAATACAAAAAATTAGCTGGGTGCGGTGGCAGGTGCATGTATTCCCAGCTACTGGGGAGGCTGAGGTGGGAGAATTGCTTGAACCTGGGAGGTGGAGGTTGCAGTGAGCCGAGATGGCGCCACTGCATTCGACTCTGTCTCAAAAAAAAAAAAAAAAAAAAAAAAAAAAGGTGGTCTTAGCTGGCCAGGTGCGGTGGCTCACACCTGTAATCCCAGTACTTTGGGAGGCCAAGGTGGGTGGATCACCTGAGGTCACGAGTTCAAGACCAGCCTGGGCAACATGGTGAAACCTTGTCTCTACCCAAAATACAAAAATTAGCTGGGTGTGGTGGTATGCTCATGTAATCCCAGCTACTTGGGAGGCCGAGGCACAAGAATCACTTGAACCAGGAGGTGGAGGTTGCAGTGGGCCGAGATCGTGCCACTGCACTCCAGTCTGGGCAACAGAGTGGAACTGTCTCACAAGACAAAACAAAACAAAAAAAGTAGTATTAGCTATAGGTTTTTCATATCTGACCTTTACCAGGTTGCAAAAAGCTCCCTTTTATTCCTACTTTGCTGAGAGGTGTTTTTTGTTTTTTGTTTTTTTGTTTTTTTGTTTTTTTGAGATGGAGTCTTGCTCTGTTGCCCAGGCTGGAGTGCAGTGGCGCAATCTCGGCTCACTGCAACTTCTGCCTCCTGGGTTCAAGCAATTGTCCTGCCTCAGCCTCCTGAGTAGCTGGGATTACAGGCATATGCCACTGTGCCCAGCTAACTTTTGTGTTTTTAGTAGAAACGGGGTTTTACCATGTTGGCCAGGCTGGTCATGAACTCTTGACCTCAAGTGATTCGCCCACCTTGGCCTCCCAAGGTGCTGGGATTACAGGTGTGAGCCACCGTGCCTGGCCCTTACTGTCTCTTAAATAACTTTTCAGTAATCCTCTGTGTTTTAGCATTGCCCTTCTAACACTCACCTCTTCTTCCAGAGGTTGCCGGGGCTGCCAGTTCCTGGGCTTTTGAGGATTCCAGGCGGTCAGTCAAGTATCTCTCACGCTGGGATTTGTGATTTTCTTGGGTCAGCTCTCAAGTGCCACCAGCCCGTCTGCTTTCCAGCTTCCAAAGTTCTGTGGTGGTTTTTCCTCTACCATTCTCCCCCTCCCTAGGGGCCGATGGCATTCAAAACATCCTTTTTTAATTGTTCTGGTGAGGTTTCAGGAAGGAGTGACATTGTGCGGAATATACTGTTTTTTCCTGGAACCCCTGTGCCTTCTTCAGACTCCTTCACAGAATCCACATATTGACTCAGCGTTAGCGAATGACATGGTATCCACTCGGCGAGTCCGATGTGGGTTATAAGACTTCCGCTGGGACCTCCATGGGCCCGCATCCTTGGGCCAAGCAGCACAGTCGTGAATGGGCTGAATTCTGGCTTTACCTTTTACTCTGTGGATGCTCTTGGCCGCCTCTCCAGAGCTTGTTTCCGCATTTGTAAAATGGGGGGATAGTCTGGGGTAGTAAGGCGGGTTTTCGGTCAGCCAGCGAAGGTGCACTCTTAGTGAAGAGCGGCACGAAGTGTCTTCCTGAAGACCCAGGCTATGACTTCTGCCCCTTCATATTCTCCCAGAAACCAGCATCGGGTGGGCACGTGGGCTGCATGGTGGGTGTCTAAGGAGGGTGAGCGGGGAGAGAGGTGTTCCTGGCCCCCTCCTCAGCAGCTGTACCTCCTGGGTGCAGCAGCTGTACCTCCTGGGTGCCCCAGCTGGACTCTTCTGTTTCTCTCTGTCCTCTGTATACTGTGTCTGCCAATGAAGCAGGGCCTCTTCTCTGGTCCCCTGACCTTGGCAGGGCTCTCCCCCTACCCCATGGCCAGAAGAGAGTCACCGTTCCCCTAACATTTGCCCTCCCCCAGATCCTGAGCCTCCATTCCCGATGACAGCTTCCTAGTGCCTTGGACCAGGCAAGCCCCTTCCCCTTTGAGGATCCCGGGCTCTTCAAGGGTCAAATGGTGAGCAGGATCCAGTGGGATTTAAGGTGTATGTCTTGAAGCCCCAGACATTTCTCTGGCTCCCAGGCTCTCCTGGGCCCTCCAGCCTGCTCTAGATGACATGTTCCCAGCTCCTGGGTCTTGGTGTAGACATGGTCCTGAGGGGATGAGCAGTGTATCTTGTAGACTGAATGTTCACTTCCCAGCTCTGGCATTTCCTCTCCACTCCTTTCCACACTCCACCTCCAGGGCCAACAATAGGCCCCTTCAGCTCTGGGCTCTTGCGTAGGGCTTGGGGGTGGGGTATGGCCTGAGCTGGCAGCGGGCAAGATGACGAGCCGGGCAGCCTCTGCCCAGCCCTGGAAGAGCTCTCTCTGGGAGTGGCTAGCTGCTGGGAGCTAGACTGCATCCTTCCCTCTGGGCCCTCGTGCCATGGCAGTGCATGGGCAGGACAGGCAACGAGAGGCAGCTCTCTGCGGCACTCGTGTCCCGGCCTCGGCACCTGGGCATGTGTGGCGTGCATGGGAGTGAGGCCCAGACAGCTGCAGCAATGTGTCCTCTGCCACCTGCTGCTGCTGGTGTCTGTTGTGGAGCGACGGTCCAGGAGCGCATTAGGCCCTCAGTGTACTGTCTCTGTGTGTCGGCGTTGACACTCCGGTCTTCAGCTGGCGGAGCATGAAACGGTTTCACAGTACTTTCAAGACGTGGTACAGATGGATGCGCTTGTCTCCACATGTCAGCCCCACCAAGTCCAGCCAGCCTCAGGTTCAGTGTGGACTGGGTCACGCTGTTTAGTCGGATCCTCGCCCCTCCTCTCTCAAGTGACGCTCCCTTCTCCACTGGAGTTGGAGGGGACGAGGCATAGCAGGGCCCTGTCTGGTGTGTCTGCCTCTGCTTCTGTGCTCTGCCCTCCCACCCTGGCACCTGCCTGTTCCCCTCCGCTCTCTCGGTGAGCTGGGATCCTGACAGACGCAGGCCCCCTTCCCGTCACCCTGTGTGGCAGCCCACGCCCCAGCACCCGTCCGCAGTCCCGTGAGAAGGCACCTTCCTTAAGGCCAATGTCAGGCTCTCCCTCTGCCTGAGGGACTGGCTGAGTTGTTCTGGTTCTGAGATGGCTTTGGGGGACTGAGTCGCTTAGTGGGTCTGGGGTCGGAGTGGTTGTGATGACATTGACAGCCCCTCTTCCCAGAAAGGTGCTGGTGTCTCTGGATTGGAAATCATGGGGGAGGCAAAGCCGGGGCTGGGAGAGGGCAACCAGGCTTGTTCCTGGCACCCAGTGGGAAAGCAACCTGGCAGCAGCTCATGGGGGAAGAAGCAGCCACCGTTCTCCAGTGTTCCTCACAAAGGCTGAGTCCTTCTTAGCAGACACACCCAGGGCCCCTGCCAGGCTCTCCCTTCAGGGCAACAGATGTGGACAGATGGTTCCCTTACGATGTACAAACCACAGCAGAGGTGTACAGACGGCTCCTTCAGCACAATTATGTGCTGATACAAAGAGTTATAGGAATAGGGACCCTTTAAGGATAGGAACATGATGGATAATTTAAACTTTTAAAAATTCTTGGCCAGGTGCAGTGGCTCACGCCTATAATCTCAGCCCTGTGGGAGGCTGAGGTGGGCGGATCATGAGGTCAGGAGATCAAGACCATCCTGGCCAACACGGTGAAACCCCGTCTCAACTCTACTAAAAATATAAAAATTAGCTGGGCGTGGTGGCGCACACTTGTAATCTCAGCTACTCGGGAGGCTGAGGCAGGAGAATCGCTTAAACCCGGGAGGCAGAGGTTGCAGTGAGCCGAGATCGCACCATTGCACTCCAGCCTGGAAACAGAGCAAGACTCCATTAAAAAAAAAAAATTCTTTTGACTATTTTTCACATGTATTATTGTGTAGTTTTACTGCACATGTTTTCAAGCATCCCTCCAACAAAACAGCAGAGATAACCATTTGTGGCTAGGAAATGGGAATTTACAGAAGAGATGGCATTTGACTTGGGTCTTGAGGAGTGTGTGGGAGTTTATCATGTAGACAAAGAGTAGAAGTGTCACAGACAAAAAATAGCTCAGACATTAAAATTATTTTTTATTATTTATTTATTTATTGAGACGGAGTCTCTCTGTCACCCAGGCTGGAGTGCAGTGGCACGATCTTGGCTCACTGCAACCTCCGCCTCCTGGATTCAAGCGATTCTCCTGCCTCAGCCTCCCGAGTAGCTGGGACTGCAGGTGCACACCACCACGCCCAGCTAATTTTTATATTTTTTAGTAGAGACGGGGTTTCACCATGTTGGTCGGGCTGGTCTCGAACTCCTGACCTCAGGTGATCCACCTGCCTCGGCCTCCCAAAATGCTGAGATTACAGGTGTGAGCCACCGAGCCCGGCCGCAGACATTAAAATTAAAGGGCATCCGGACATGGTGGCTAGTGCCTATCATCCCAGCTACTCAGGAGGCTGAGGTGGGAGGGTCACTTGAGCCAAGGAGTTCAAAGTTAAAATGAGCCATGGTCACACCACTGCACTCCAGCCTGGGCAACAGAGCAAGACCCAGTCTCTTAAAAACAAAAAACAAGAACCCCATAGGGAAGGGCAAACACTTGGCTGGGACATAGAGACATTTGAAGGGAATGTTAAGAGAGAGAGGTGGGGAACTAGGTGAGGAGTGGAGCGCAGAGGGCCTGTGTGCCAGCAGGGGATTGGGCCCTCAGGACTGAGGGAAGGGCCTGCGTGCCAGCCGGTAACAGTAACAGTAGGCAGCCAGGTGCTGTGCTTGACTCTTCATGACAGTTTTATGAAGGAGATTCTGTTTATCCCCACTTTACAGATGAGGAAATTGAGGCTTAGAGGTTATTTGCTCAAAAGTTGCCCAACTGGAGCGTGATAGAGTCAGGATTTCAGCCCCCATCTGTCTGACTCCTGATCTCACTGTCACCATTGGGAGGAATTCTGAGGTGGTTGAAGCAGCTGGACTGGTGTGCCTGGTGGAGAAGGTAGAGGGAGGAGGAGGAGTCTTGGTTGGGGGTCCGTGGTGGGGTGTGGTTTCTACCTCGGGTGGCTGGTGTTGGCTCGTGATGTTTTCAGCAGGATACAGGAGCGCAGAAGCAGAGTTTGAGGGGTGATGCTGAGCCCAGTTTGGATATGCAGTATGTGGTACCTGTGCAGCCTCCTGGCGGAGCTGCCCTGTAAATGTCTGGAAGCGTGGGTCTGGGGCCACAGGAATTCAGGAATGGAGACAGCACATGGTGGTAACAGGAGCCCCTGGAGGCGTAGGTGACCCCAGGGAGCAGAGCATCAGTGGAGAATAGAAGGAAACATGAGTTCAAAAGTCTTAGGAAATACCAACAGTTAAGAAGCTGGGGGCGGGGTGGGGGTGGGCAGGCGCAGTGGCTCATGCCTGCAATCCCGGCACTTTGAGAGAACAAGGCTGGCAGAATGCTGGAGCCCAGGAGTTTGAGACCAACCTGGGCAACATGACGAAACCTCATCTCTACAAAAAATACAAAAATTAGCTGGGTGTGATAGTGCACGCCTGTAATCCCAGCTACTCAGGAGATGGAGGCAGGAGGATTGCTTGAGCCTGGGAGGCAGAGGTTACAGTGAGCCAAGATCACACCACTGCACTCCAGTCTGGGGGCACAGTGAGACCCTATCTCAAACAAACAAAGAACATGTGGGGGTGAAGAGGCTTCAGGGCTGGACCATGGGCCTAGCACTGCCAGCAGACACAGCCTTGCCTGCCCTCAGGACCTCAGCTGCCAGGCCCCCTGGGAGGGAGTGGGCCCCTGTGTCCTGGGGATGGAGAGTATGGACAGTCATGGCGTATGTCTGAATCACTCCCTCTTCTTTCTTGGGCTCTGGCCAGCCTCCTCCCCAGACCAGTGTGATGTCAGGCCCAGCTGACCTGAAGGTGCAGGGTTGCCTGGTGCAGGTTCCTCTGGGATGAGGTTCTGAGGGCACCCAGCCTGGCCTTGCTCCAGAAGCTTGGGCTCTGTGCACCGACGGGTGAGTTAAGGCTGACCAAACTTGGTGGGGCTGACATGTGGAAGCAAGATAATCCTCTGGCTGGGGGAGGAGCTGTAAGCCCCCTTCTCTTCTTCAGTATGTTCTTTTTTCCTTCAGGGCTTGGAGAAGAGGGAGGTGGAGGTGGGAGAGGGCCGGCTGGGAGGTAGGGTTGGCGTATATTCCTGAGAATACGGTAGATTGTTTTGGAAAAACCCTCTTGGCCGGAAATTGCCTGTCATGTCTGCGCCTTGGTGTGGATTTGTCACTTCGCATGCAGTTGGAGAGGCTGGAGAGGGGAATGGACAGCAGAGCTGGGCTGGTTTCCAGCCTCTTGTTTCCTTTAGCTCTGCAGAGTGGAGATGTAAAGAGACAAGTGAAGAGCAGAGGGGGTGTACACGTGGGGTGGATTCCCGAAATCCTAGAGGTAGTTTGGATCCTGTGGATGTCTTAGGATGGTACTAGGACGCAAGAGATTTACAGGGGGAGGTGAGGCAGGGAGAAAGCAGGAAAGGGCAGTGGTTTGGATCAGGTCCTTTATCCAGCCAGGGCAAGAAGGGAGGGGCCTGGTATTTTCTGCCTTGCCTTCTACAGCCTCCCGCTTTGCAGCTACTCCCAAGACTAGTGTGTGCCTTTAGCTGCAGTTAAGATGCCCGCTTCTGCACAGCATAGAACCAGGCGTTTGGGGGCTTCGCCGGCAGTCATCCACCTACCCTGGTGTGCTCGGGGTGGGGAAGGGGCTGTATGAGGAGAGTGGGCCTTATGGGGAGCCTCACCTAGTGCCCTAGCAGGGTCTGGCTCAGCCTTGACGCTGCGTGGGGAGGAGAGGTCGCAGCATCTATCTCTCTGCCCCAACCCAGGGAGGGTGCCCTGAGCTCAGCCCTAAATACCCGGTACTAAAGAGTCAGTGGCTGCTGCTTCAGATGCCACCAGAATGAGAAGTGGTGCCTTGGGGCCCCGGGGGAGAGGAAGAGCCTCTGCCCTGGGACTTCCTGTGCCGGCGATGGCCTCGCGCCAGTGCTGGGCGCGGCACCCCCGCGTGGGCCTGTGTTGGGGCGGCTTTTCAGCAGGAGTCCGGGCCCTCGTGTCACCGCTCTGAAGTCAGGGAGGTCAGTGCGTGCGGCGTGCGGGAGTGGCGCGCGGGGAATGGCCGCGGGGGCTCGGGCGGGGGGCCTCGGGGCGGGGGGCGTGGCCTGCGCGGGGGGCGGGCACTGGGAGGCGGCGCGGAGCCGGCTGAGCTCAGGGCCGAGCTGCGGGGCAGGTGGGCGCCCGGCGTTCTGGGAGCAGAGCGGCCGCCGAGGCAGGCTGGGGGCGGGGTGGGCTGCAGGCCCCGGGACGCCTAGGAGGAGGGGTCTCAGATGGAGTCGGACGGAGCCCTCCCGGCTGGCCCCTTACCGTGAATACGGGGGGCTCGTGAATCCCCGAGGCCCCAGTTGGTGGCTCTGGGGCCCTGGAGGCGGGCCGAGGGCTGAGTGGAGCCCGGTTCCGCGGCCGGCGAAGGCAGAGCCCCGGCTCTCGGTGGGGGTCAGCCCGGGCTGGCACAGCTGTCTCACTGGGAGAGGGTGGGAGCAGCGCCGCGGAGAGGAGGAACGGAGCTCGGACGGCGCAGGAGGGAATGGCCGCAGCCCGCAGGAGGAGGAGGGGCGCGACCACCCGGCTGCCGGCCGAGGGCGGATGAGGCTGTGGGGGGCGGGGGGTCACAGACTGGGGCCTCCTCCCGGGGCTGAGACGCAGTAGCGGCCCTGCGCTCCTTCTGGAGGATGCTCGAGGCCCGGCCCCCCAGGACGCAGGGCAGTGACGCTGCCGGTGCCGCTGCGGGGCGGGGGCTGCGGGCGCTGCTTCTCTCCCTGACCGCAGCCACTGGGATTTTGGGCTCCATGGGGGAGAGATCTGCTTACCAGCGCCTGGCTGGGGGCGAGGAGGGACCACAGGTAATGGGGAAGGCTGGGGATAGCCAGATACCTGGGCACCAGACCCCTTCGTCTGCTGTGAGCCGGGCCCAGCCCTGCCCTCTGCGGCAGCCTCAGGAGTGAGGGTGTCTGCTCCTGGGCCAGGGGACAGAGAGCGGTGTGTTTATGTGGGTGTGGCGGTGGTGACTTAGTGATGCTGGCATCTGCTCTGTGCATGGATCCCCTGGGACCCCAAAAAGCTGCCCGCCGGGCTGTCTTCCATGCCCCAAGGGAGTCCAGGAAGCACTGCTAGGATTGGGGTTCAGTCTTTTAGGAGAACTGTGTCTGTATGTCCTGGGCATTCCCATTTACTGGCCTTTTGAATATGAATATCAAGCCAGATGTCCTTGTTTGCTTTTGAAAATATGGTCACTGTGTTGATGGATGGGGCAGCTTCCCTTCCCTTTGGAGAGAAAGACTTCCTCTCCCGACCGACAGAGGGCAGTAGCCGACAGGAGAAAGGGGGGACTCGGCGGAGCGTTGGGGCTTAAGGTCTGGCTGTTTTCCTGGGGAGGAGAAAGGGGGCTGGGCCGGGCCGGGCTGGGCCGGGCGCGGTGGCTCCGTCATCTCAGCACTTTGGGAGGCCAAGGCGGGCAGATCACCTGAGACCAGGACGCTGAGGTCAGGAGTTTGGGACCAGCCTGGCCAACATGGCGGAAAAAAAAAAAATTAGCTGGGCATGGTAGCAGGTGCCTGTAATCCCAGCTACTCGGGAGGCTGAGGCAGGAGAATCACTTGAACCCAGGATCACGCCACTGCACTCAAGCCTGGGCGATAGAGCAAGACTCTCAAAAAAAAAAAAAAAAAAAGGAGGGGGGTTTCAGGAGCTGGCCTGGCTCTGACCCGCACATACTTTGCTTCTTCCCGCAGCTGGATTACTGGGCCAGTTACAGGTCTTGTTCTTACTGGACATCCAAGGAAGGGAGGGTCAGGCATGGGGTTCTGATGACTTTGAGACACATATTTCTGGGGACGTTAGAGTTTTTAATCTGGCTATTCTGATCCAGCAGACCCATTTTGAAGTAGAGGGAATAACCCTGCTTAAATTGTTCCCCGGCCCCGGTCCCTGGGTCTCCTTCCAGGCCTGCTTGGTGCCAGGGTAGGCTGTAGACTTCTCTGATGCAAGGGCACAGTCAGCCAAGGTTTGGGGAAAAGTCAGCTCCAGTGTCACGTAGGCCTGACCTTGTCCACCTGACCTCAGCCCCCACTCAGTCCACACCTGCTATCTCCAGGAGCTTTGTGGGGTGGATGGCAGGGGGATGAGGAAGAGGGACTGAAGTTGGGGTGTCCTCCCCACCTCCTGGAGTTAGACCAGGAAAATGGCTGTCCCTTTCGGCATCATCAGGGAGGTCAAGCGCTGGGAGAGGCCCTGGGAAGGGAGCCTGGGATGCTGAGTCCCAAAGCCCTGCTCCCCAGCTGCCCACCCCTCCAGCCAGCTGAGGCTCCCTGAGCTGGTGGCCAGCTGGACAGGGACAAGAGAGCAGTGTGCAAGAAACGGGCTCCCTAGGCATGGCTCAGCGGGGAGGGGGGCGCCTGGGGAGCTGGAGAGGGCTTCCTGCAGCTGTCAGGTGTGTCTGGGGGCCGTAGCGAGGGGTGTGAGAGCAGCTGGCACCCTTTGAAGAGGGCCAGAGAGATCATTTGTCAGTTCTAGAAACATGGGGGCCCCACGGGGGCTTGATGGAGTGTCTCTAGGCCCCTTAATCTGAGGCTGTGGTCTGTGTCGGGGGCATTATACAGGAGACATCCTACAGCTTTGGGGTGGGGGCGTCCCAGCAGGAGTCTCAGGGCATATTTGTTTGTTTTGAGGGGGTTTGGGAACTTGGCCACCTGGTCTGGGTAGGAGGCACCCTGGGTGTTTGGGCAGCAGACAAGGCCACCCCGGGGAGGGGGTGGGGATCCTTACCCCACCCTACCCTTGCTCTTGGCTGGACTGCCCCACTCTGGCAGGCTGCCGGCCTCCTATTTCCGTCGGGCACCAGGGTAACAGGGCCACATTAGGGTCTGAGCCAGGAGACGCCCAGCCAAGGCTGGGACTGGGGGGTGGGGGAGGGTCTCTGAGGAGTCATCTGCAGGGCCCAGCAGGGCCTCTGGGGCCCAAGCCTCCCACTCAGGCTGTGTGTTAGTCCCCATGTCCCCACACAAGCCCATGTGGGAGTCCACAGCCCTGCTTTGTACATGCTGTTTGAGTCACATAGCCCCCACCCTGAAGTCCCAGAGTTGTCTGCAACTGTGAGGGCTGGGGTAGAAGCCAGAGACAGGAGCCTTGTGTATGGGGAGGCAGGGGGGCCAGTACGGGGGGCTGGGAGGAAGAGTCCCCCCCATTCCTGCTGCCCTCTTGGCAGTGATTCAGAAAGGTCCTTTTTCAGCCAGTGTCAGAGCTGCTCAGCTGGGGAGGGAGGGAGGGAGAGAGAGAGAGAGGCAGGCAAGAGGGAGGGCAGGCGGGCAGTCGGGTGGGGAAGCCGGGGAGTAGGGCTGGACTGTGACCACTGCCCCGGAGAGAAGACAGAAACAGGACAGAGGATCCCGGCTGCAGCCAGCGTGAGGAAAGCTCCTCCGCTCCCTGCCAGACTGGCCAGCTGTGCAAACCCAGCTGAGCCTGCAGCAGAGCGGAGGAGCGCACCCCATTCTTCCTCATTTCCCCACCCCTGGTGTGGGATTTGGGGGGCTCCTGGGCAGAGTGCGAAGCTCCGGAGCCGAGGCCGCCGGATCCCCAGTGACTGCTCAGGGGGGTCCCGCTGCGTGGAGATGCCGGCAGCACGTCGGTTCCCTGACCTGGAGCTCTCCTTCCCTCTCCTGGCCAGACTGCGGCGACGCCTGTACACAGTGAGTGGGGGGCAGGGGCTGGACTGCTGGGGACTGGCTGGGCTCCTCAGCACCAGCGCTTGACTGAGAGGCAGAGAGCAAGACTGGGAGCAGCTGAGGGACCCCGCCAGTGAGGCCTTGACGGGGGTTCCGGGCCGAGCGGCCTCTCCTGCGGCTGCCGCATTCATTCTTGTTGGCCTGTGTTTGCATGGCCACAGAGTAGTGACGGACACAGGTGTGCAGACTTCACGAGGTGCTGGGGGCCAGGCCCATGCAGAATTGGAGAGTGTTTGAACTCGGGAGGAGCTGTAGCCATGCCCTGTGCTGCACAAAGAAGCTTGGGCTGGTGGGGGACTTAGAGGGGAGGTGGACCCCTGCGGAGTCACCCTGGACTGAGACCCTGAGGACTGCTTCCCTCACCGGGATCCCGGAGTTCCTGCCCGTCCTCCCACGCGCATCCCTGTGCAGAGCGCGCTGTTGCTGGGTCAGGGAGCATGGAGGGGAGTGCACAGCTGAGCAGAGGTGCATTAGCTGGTGTTTCAGGGAGAGGGAACAGGCCGGGCTGTGCTTTCTGAAGAGCTTCAGGGGAGGGGCCTCTGGGTCTCCCCCAGCCCTGACCACCCGGGGCATGGCTTTGAGCTGTTTTCAGGAGCCTAGAGGAGGGGGCCTGGATCTTGGGAGTTGGTGGTGGGAGGAAGAAGAGGGGGCCTGGAGACTGCTCGCCCTGTGGGAGACTAGGAGCCCCCATCCTGAGGCTGAGCCCTGGAGGGGGTGGGATCACTTTGCTCCAGGGACAGGGCAGCAGTGGCCAGGCCGTGGCTGTGGCCGGGCCGAGGGGAGACGCTGCCTAGGCCGGTGACTCCCAGTGCGCCTCTGGGCTTGCTTCCGGCAAGCCGCGGCGCCCGGTCCTCTTAAACCCCACGCCTCTTGTTTTGTAAACAGATGATTTTGTTGAGGATAAATGAATACAGCTTAATACTTAGAACTGTTCCTTGCATACAGTAAGTGCAGTTGAAGTGTCGGATTTTATTTTATTTTGAGATGGAGTTTTGCTCTTGTTGCCCCAGGCTGGAGTGCAATGGCACGATCTTGGTTCACCACAGCCTCTGCCTCCCGGGGAGTAGAGGAAGGGGGTGAGGTTCGCAGGGGCTGCCGGGAAGACCCGCAGGACACAGAAGAGCAGCTACCGCATTGGAAGGGAGTCTCGTTTCTTACGGATAATTAGGAGCTGAATCTGAGGGTCTCTGCCTGGCTTTGGCTTCTGTGCCTTCTCCGAGTTCTTCATTTCCTTCTCTGCAATGTAAACATGTGACTGCCGGAGCCCCCAATTTCTTCTGGTCCTGGGAAGCTTGGCCTTCTGGCCCTGAGGCGAAGGTCAGTGAATATTGGATGGGAGGGTAGGCCGGACTCTTGGTTGCAAGTGGCAGAAACCCAAGTCAGAGCAGTTTATGCAAAAAAAAAAAAAAAAAAAAAAAAGGCAAGGTCTGAGAAACCTAGAAGCTTCTCTTCAGCTTCAGTACGGCTGGATCCAGCAGCTTCCAAGCGATCACGGGGGCTTTCTCTTTCTCTCGCTGTCTTAGCTCTACTCCCTTCATTCTTGAGTCTTTCTTCATATGTATGAAAAGGCAGCCTTGTTAGCCGTGGATTCACAAGGCACTTCCCTCTCCCCAAATTTTCTTTTCCTTTCTTTTTTTCTGTTTTCTTTCTTTCTTTTTTTTTTTTTTTGAGACAAAGTCTCGCTCTGTTGCCCAGGCTGGAGTGCAGTGGCGCAATCTCAGCTCCTTGCAAAGCTCCGCCTCCCAGGTTCACGCCATTCTCCTGCCTCAGCCTCCCCAGTAGCTGGGACTACAGGCACCCCCACCACACCCGGCTATTTTTTTTGTATTTTTTTTAGTAGAGATGGGTTTCACCGTGTTAGCCAGGATAGTCTTGATCTCCTGACCTCGTGATCTGCCCATCTTGGCCTCCCAAAGTGCTGGGATTACAGGCGTGAGCCACTGCGCCCGGCCCCTCTCCCCAAATTTTTCATGTCATCCGGGGAAGAGCAGGTCTCTGTGGGCCTGTAAGGGTCACCATGACTGACAACCCAATCAGGGTCCCATAGGAGGAAGGATGGGCCCCAAGAACAAGGGAGGCTGGACAGAAAAATCCCCAGAGATGGGCACTGTAGATGAGGACCATGGACTGGGATGTATTTGCACAGGCTGGGAAAATTCTCCCTAAAACCCACTGGACAGAACTTCCGATGGTGAAATTCCGGGGTCAGGGTTTTGGGGATGGGGATGGTGTGGCTTGTTGGAGGTTAGACTCGTCAGCTCAGTGCAGATGTCACGGGCCTGGCCTTGCTGAGGGGGCGGTGGTTCTCCTACTGTGCAGTACAAAGTAGCAGATGGGGCATGATGGGAAGTGTCTAAGCTCTGGCTCACAGATGTGACCGTGAAAAAAGGCCCAGTGCAGAGTCTAATGTGGGTTGCCTCTTTGACAGCGCCCTTGCTGATACCTGAAGCTTGCATTTAGCACCTCTCACAGTCAATGGGTGCCGGCACCGCTTAAAAGTGGCTCAGGCTTCCTGTCATCCCTTGCAAGGGTAAACCTGGCAGAGATGCTGGCTGGGGGTCTTATGCCAGGTGTAGGGTTCATAGCCAGGCTAGACAGGTGGAGTGATTGCCCTTAGCAGACGGAAGCAGATATGTCCGTGGAGAGTGGGCTCCTTTGTTGCAGGCGAAAGAAAAACCTCTGTCTGTCATAAGTAAAAGGGGGATTTGCTGGCAGCGTCCCAGAGTGCATAGAATCAAAGCAATGCCAGGAGAGCAGGCTTGGAAAATAGGCAGGAGGGCCCCCAGGGGCTCTGGGGGCCAGACAATGGGATCACGCTGGCTGGGACACTGTCCCTCTTGCTGGTCAGTCACTATTGGATGCCGGTCACAGCCAACGGGCATCACGCAGCCTGCGCACACGTTCACACAGGTTCTCGCTGCCTTTTTGTCTCGCTGGACTTTTTGCTCCAGAGCCAAAGTCCTGAGTAGGAACATTCGATAGGCCGAGCTTAGCCCTTATACTCCCTTGAGCCCACAGCCAGGTGCCAGGGGATGGGAAGAAGGGATATCTGTGTCCTTGGAGTTCTCTTAGCAGCAGCGAGGCCCATCGTGACTCCCACTGTAAGGAGTTCCCTAAACATGGCACGGGGGTTTGACACCCGATGGCCAAATAAATGACAAATGCCCCGGCACGTGATAAGCAAAGCAGCGAGTGTGAATCCTTGTGGGAGGGGGAAGCCAGTTGTTTTTGTTTTGTTTTCTTTTCTTTTCTGAGACTGAGTCTCGCTCTGTCGCCCAGCCTGGAGTGCAATGGTGCGATCTTGGCTCACTGCAACCTCCGCCTCCCAGGTTCAAGCCATTCTCCTGCCTCAACCTTCTGAGTAGCTGGGATTACAGGCCCGCACCACCATACCCCGGCTAATTTTTGTATTTTTAGGAGGATGGAGTTTCAGGTTTTCACCATGTTGGTCAGGCTAGTCTTGAGCTCTTGACTTGTGATCCACCCGCCTCGGCCTCCCAAAGTGCCGGGATTATAGGCATGAGTCATTGCGCCTGGCTGGGAAGCCAGTTTTGTTTTCTTTTTCTTTTTTTTTTCTTTTCTTTTCTTTTTCTTGAGACAGATTCTCGCTCTGTCATCCAGGCTGGAGTGCAATGGCGTGATCTTGGCTCACTGCAACCTCTGCCTCCCAGATTCAAGCGATTCTCCTGCCTCAACCTCCCTAGTAGCTGGGATTACAGGCGCCCACCACCACTCCTGGCTAATTTTTGTATTTTTAGTAGAGACGGGGTTTCTCCATGTTGGTCAGGCTGGTCTCGAACACCCGACCTCAGGTGACCCACCCACCTCTGTTTCCCCAAAGCACTGGGATTATTGGTGTGAGCCACCGCACCCGGCCGGGAAGCCAGTTTTGAATCTCAGGTCTAAGCCCCCAAACCAGAAACGATTTCAGGAATCGGAAGGAAACTGGGAGATCAGGAGCAGGTCAAGCAGCTGAGGCGCAGGCACCAGGCCATGTGGGGTTGGGTGTCAGTTCTCGTGTCCGGGGACAGCCCAACGGTTTGGGCTCAGGGATTAGACAATGAGCTTCGGAACCAGCTGGATCTGGGTGTGAATTCTAGTTCCCAACTGTGTGATCTTTGATAAGTTATTCCACGCGACTTTCATCCCTTATAAAATGAGGATCGTAACACCTGCTTTACAAGGTTGCTGTGAGGTTTAGATGACATAATGTGTGTGAGGCACCAGCCTGTGTCCGGCATGTAGGAGGCCCAGGAAGGGTTGCCGTCCTCCGCATGCCACTCTGTCCCACTGTCCCTTCCTGTCCTCTGCCTGTGGTGAGCTCATGGGCAGATGGGCTGAAAGGACAGCTGGCTCCCTTGCTCTCCCAGCTCCGCCGGGAACTCCCATGCCCACGTGCCTCGCCTCCAGGTCTCCTTACTGCGCGTCAGGAGAGGCTAACGGACATCAGCTGCAGCCAGGCATGTCCTGTACGCCAAAAGAGGGTGCTGCCCCGGCCTGGGCCCCCACCGACAGACTGCAGCTGCGTTACGGTGCTGAGAGGTACACAAGGTTCCCAGGAAGGGCAGCAGGTCCAAGCCCTGACCCCAGATGTGGCAACAGGACCCTCGCTCCCGTCCACCAGAGTATATGTGTGGGGAGGGGCTTCACCTGTTCCCAGAGGTGTCCTTGGACTCACCTTGGCACATATTCTGTGTTTCAGTAAAGAGAGACCTGCTCACCCATCTGTGTGCTTCCGTCCTGCATTAAAATTCACTCGGTGTGGCCCAGAGGCTATTGATCTGCATGCTTTCGCCATTTTTACAGGTACAGGGATGTGTTAGTCTCACTGCTACCTCCTCCTCCTACTCCCCCAGGTCTTGGTTAGGACTTTGATGATAGCATTTACTGGATGGGCCTGGAGCCTGTTTGAACAATGCACTGTGGCAGGGCAGGAACCACCTTTGTTCATCTCAATATCCCCTGAACTAGCAGAGCGTCTGGCCTGCGCTGGATCGCAGAGAATGTGGAATTGACCTAAATTTTAAATTTCAAGTTCTGGACACAAGCCTCAATTATTCCTCTTATATGTTATAACTTACATGCTATTTTTTTTTAAATTAATATGGTTTACTTTTTATTATAAAAGTAAAACTTGGCCGGGCACAGTGGCTCATGCCTGTAATACCAGCACTTTGGGAGGCCGAGGCTGGTGGATCATGAGGTCAGGAGTTTTGAGACTAGCCTGGCCAACATGGTGAAACCCCGTCTCTACTAAAAACACAAAAATTAGCTGGGCGTGGTGGCAGGTGCCTGTAATCCCAGCTACCAGGGAGTCTGAGGCCGGGAAGAATCGCTTGAAACCCGGGAGGCGGAGGTTGCAGTGACCCAAGATCCCGAAACTGCCTCCAGCCTGGGCGAAAGGGCAAGACCCTGTCTCATAAATAATAAACTTAAAATAAAAGTAAAACTGTTTATGATTTCAAAATTTTGAAAAAATTCCAAAGACCAAGCAAAGTAAGAAGTGGGAAGAGGAGAAAGAAAAACTTTTCTATAATCCCATCACTTAGACACAATGATTTATTTTTTTAAATTGAGACAGGGGTCTCACTCTCACCCAAACTGCAGTGCAGTGGTGCGACCATGGACTTACTGCAGCCCTCCACCTCCCCAGGCTTCCAGTGATCCTCCCACCTCAGCCTCCTGAGGAGCTGGGACCACAGGTGCGCCACCACACCTGACTGATTTTTGTACTTTTTTTGTAAAGAAGGGGCTTTACCATGTTGACCAGGTTGATCTCGATCTCCTGAGCTCAAGCAATCCTCCTGCCTCAGACTCGCAAAGTGCTGGGATTACAGGCATGAGCCACTGTGCCCAGCCTTATATACAGCTATTATTATTAGTGTATACTGTGTATTCAATTCAATCTTAATCCTCTCCACTTGGATGTTGATGAAATACATACCTCACATTCAACATTTCTTTCTTTTCTTTTTTTTTTTTTTTGGATGGAACGGAGTCTCGCTCTGTCGCCTTCCAGGCTGGAGTGCAGTGGCATATCTCGGCTCACTGCAACCTCCGCCTCTTGGGTTCACGTGATTCTCCTGCCTCAGCCTCCTGAGTAGCTGGGACTGCAGGTGCCGCCACCATGCTCGGCTAATTGTTTTATATTTTTAGTAGAGATGGAGTTTCACCGTGTCGGCCAGCCTGGTCTCAAACTCCTGACCTCAAGTGATCCACCCGCCTCAGCCTCCCAAGTGCTGGGATTCCAGGCATGAGCAACCACTCCCGGCCTCTCACATTTCTAAAATCAAAGCTCTGATCTTTCCCTCTGGACCTGCCCCACCTGCATCTTCCCCATCTCAGTTAATGTCAATCTGCATCCCTTCAGTGCTCAAGCTGAAATCCGTGGCACTCTTCTTATTCCGTATCTCACATTTTGCAACTGGGGAAATTCTGCTGGCCTACTGCCATCAAACTATGTCCAGAAGTGGCCCCTCCTCAGCATCTCCAGTGCTACCATCCGAGATGGTCCACGATGCCATCATCTCTCACCTGCACTACTACAGGTCTCCCTGTTTCCAGCTCTGCCCCCCCCACCAGTCTGTCCAATGTGTCAGCCAGGGCTGTCTTTTTAACAACATAAGGCAGACCACCACCACTTCTTTGCTCCAATTCCTCCCATTTCACTCAGAGAGAAAAGCAGAGTTCTGACAACGGCTGCAAAGCCATGCACGACCTGCGCCCCTCCCTGCCTCCTGATTTGCTCACTGCACTGCAGCCACACGGACGTCTTTCTTGTCCCTTAAATGCACTGGGCCTGCTCTTGCCTTGGGCCCTTTCTGTGCGTTGCTTAGTCTGCTCAGAAGCCTTCTCCTCTACTATCCACTTGTCTAAACCTCTACCTCCCACCTTCACGCGCCTTCTCAGCGAGTTCTACCATGACCAATGCTGCCTACAAATTCAGTCTCCCCTTCTGTACTTTGATGTACTTTATAGCGCTGATCACAATTGAACATCATACGTATTTTTTCATTTTCATTATTATCTGTGTCCCCAAACTAGAATGAAAGATTTTGCCCATTATGGTTTTCCTAGTGCAAGAACAGTACCTGGCACATACCAGGGGCTCAGTAAACATTTGTTAGATGAATGAAGGAAACAAGGAGACAGTGTTGATATTGCTGTGAGCAAGGGGAGTCTGAACGTTTGACGGATCCCTTCCATTTCTGGAGTGGGGCAGAATGAGTTTCATAAAGTAGCTTGGACAAAAATAATTCGCCCATCTTGGCATATATGTTGAGCACCTGCCACAGAAGAGAGACTGAGCTATGTGCCGTGGAGGATTCAAATCTGTCTCTTCTCCCAGGGATTGAAGTTAGACATGTACAGCAATAATAAGTTGAAAGAACTTATTTACACCACATAGCGACAACAGGATGCCCTTAATATACAGAGAACTCTTACAGAGCAAGAAAAAAAAAAAGGCAAACACACCAGTAGAAAAATGGATAAATGGCAACAGGTAATTCACAAAAGAAGAAATACAAATGTCCTCTCCTCCCACCACCACCCCCGTGAAAAAGAACGTGTGACTTCAGTAGCAAAAACAGGCCCATTAATACAGTGAGATATTGCTTATTGTATGTCTGTACTGATCTATGCTGGGCGCTGGGCAAATGGGCATTCTTAAACACTCCTAGTAGGAAAGAAATTGGTACAGCCTTTCCGGAGGACAATTTAACTGATTTATTTAAAGCCCGAAAAATGTACATTTTTAACTCAGCAGTTTCGTTACTGATTTATCTAAGGAAGTAATTAAGAATCTGTGCCTAACTGTTTATAACAACTAATAGATGAAAAAGACATAACAAAACACAAATAACCTCAAATCTCCCAAGTAACAGTTTGCTTAAACACTGTAGTGTTATTTTATGCAAGCTACAGAAGCGTTGTTGAAACATATTTATTAGGATGGAAAAAGTTCATGAAATATTATTTTATCTTCTCTTATTTTCTTAAAATCGAACTTAAAATTTTTTTTTAACTCCAAGCTACCTTTTACATCATCTCAGAGCTTTCCTCTCCCAAATCAAAGCCACTCCTGTTCCTACCTCCAGGATGAAACCCCCACCTTGGTATTATGCAAGGGTCTTCATGATATGGCCTCAGCCAACCATCTTAGCTCCAGGTCGCCGCCCATCTTCCATATCTATGCTCCATGCACAGGAAGCAGCTCGCTAACCCCAGGCACACCTGCTTTCTTTTTTTTTTTTTTTTTTTTTGAGACGGAGTCTTGCTCTGTCGCCCAGGCCGGAGGGTGGTGGCGCAATCTCGGCTCACTGCAAGCTCCACCTCCTGGGTTCGCGCCATTCTCCTGCCTCAGCCTCCTGAGTAGCCGGGACTACAGGCGCCAACCACCGCGCCCGGCTAATTTTTTTGTATTTTTAGTAGAGACGGGGTTTCACCGTGGTCTCGATCTCCTGACCTCGTGATCCGCCCGCCTCGGCCTCCCAAAGTGCTGGGATTACAAGCGTGAGCCACCGTGCCTGGCCAAGAAGTTTTTAATGTTAACGAAGTTCAGCTCATCAGTTATTTCCTTCATGGATCATGCCCTTGCTATTGTATCTAAAAAGTCATCACCATACCCAAGGTCATTTAGATTTTCTGTGTTATCTTCTTGTAGTCTTACAGTTTTTCATTTTATTGAGGTTTATGATTCATTTTGAGTTTTTATGAAAGGTATAAGGTCTGTGTCTAGATTTTGTGTGTGTGTGTGGATGTCCAGTTGTCCCAGTGTCATTTGTTGAAAACACTCTGCTCCATTATGTGGCCTCTGCTCCTTTGTCAAAGATCAGTTGACACATTTATACAGGTCTATTAGAAATATTACTTTTAATATTCTGGGCTCTCTGTTCTGTTCCGTTGATCTATTTGTCTATTCTTTTGCCAATGTCATGCTGTTTTCATGACTATAGCTTTAGAGCAAGCCTTGAAGTCAGGTGGTGTCAGTCCTCTGACTGTTGTCCATCAATATTGAGTTGGGTATTTTGGATCTTTTGCCTCTCCACATAAACTTTAGAGCCAGTTTCTCAATATCTACAAATAACTTCCTGGGATTTTGATTAAGATTGTGTTATTATGTAGAATCTGTAGATCAAGTTGGCTATCTTGATCTGCTGCTATCTTGATAATATTGAGTCTTCTGGCCTGGTGTGGTGGCTCACATCTATAATCCCAGCATTTTGGGAGGCCGAGGTGGGTGGATCACCTGAGGTCAGGAGTTTGAGATCAGCCTGGCCAAAATGCTGAAACCTATCTCTACTAAAAATACAACAAAATTTAGCCAGGCGTGGTGGTGTGTGCTCGTAATCCCAGCTACTCATGAGGCTGAGGCAAGAGAATTGCTTGAACCCGGGGGCTGAGGTTGCAGTGAGCTGAGATCACGCCACTGTACTCCAGCCTGGGTGACAGAGTGAGACTCTGTCTCAAAAAAAAAAAAAAAAATGAGTCTTCCTGTTCATAAACATAGAATGTCGTCCCATTTATGAAGTTCTTTGATATCTTTCGGCAGAGTTTTATAGTTTTCTCATATAGCTCTTGTACATATTTGTTACATTTATACCTCAGTATTTCATTTTGGGGGATGCTAATGTAAATGGTAATGTGTATGTAATTTTATTATTAGTTTTTCTTTTTTTTGTTTCCTGTCTTACTCAAATGTTTTTAATTCTAAATTCCAGTTGTTCTTTGCTGGCACACACGAAAGCCGTTGATGTTGGGACACTAACCTTATATCGTGAAACTTGGCTGAAATTGCTTCTTTGTTCTGGGGTTTTTTCCTTTTGTCAATTCTTAGATTTTTTTACATAGATGATTGTGTCATCTGTGAACAAAAACAGTTTTTTTCTTTTTTTATTCTGTACCTTTTATTTCCCTTTTGTGTCTAGCTGCATTGGCCAAGACCTCCAGCAGGATGTTGAGAATCGATGGTGACAGGGACATTCTTGCCTTGTTTAATCTTAGGGGAAAGCATCTAGTTTCTCACCATTAAGGATGATGTTAGCTGTAGGTTTTTGTAGATATTCTTTTATTTATTTATTTATTTTTTGAGACAGAGTCTCACTCTGTCGCCCAGGCTGGAGTGCAGTGGCAATCTCGGCTCACTGCAACCTCCGCCTCCTGGGCTGATTCTCCTGCCTCAGCCTCCCAAGTAGCTGGGACTACAGGTGCCAGCCACCATGCCCGGCTAATTTTTGTATTTTTAGTAGAGATGGGGTTTCACCATATTGGCCAGGCTGGTCTCGAACTCCTGACCTTGTGATCCGCCCACCTTGGCCTCCCAAAGTGCTGGGATTACAGGCCTGAGCCACCACGCCCGGCTAAGTTTTTGTAGATAATCCTTTATCAAGTTGAGGAAGTTCCTATTTCTAATTTACTGAGAGTTTTTTTTTATTTTTTTATCATGAGCAAGTTTGGATTTTGTCAAATGCTTTTGTGTCCGCTGATATGATCATGTGATTTTTCTTCTTTTTTTTTTCTTGAGACGGAGTCTCGCTCTGTCACCCAGGCTGGAGTGCAGTGGCACGATCTCAGCTCGCTGCAATCTCCACCTCCTGGGTTCACGCCATTCTCCTGCCTCAGCCTCCCAAGTAGTTGGGACTACAGGTGCCCGCCACCACGCCCAGCTAATTTTTTGTGTTTTGTAGAGACAGGGTTTCACCGTGTTAGCCAGGATGGTCTTGATCTCCTGACCTCGTGATCCACTGCCTCGACCTCCCAAAGTGCTGGGATTACAGGCGTAAGCCACCATGCCCAGCCGATCATGTGATTTTTTCTCTAGCCTGTTGATGTCACGGATTGCATTAGCTGATTTTTGAATAGTGAACTAGTCTTGCATACCTGGGATAAATCCCTGTTGGTCATGGCCTATAATTCTTTTTACATATTGTTGAACTCTATTTGCTAATATTTTGTTGGTAATTTTTGCATCTGTGTGAGAGATATTGGTCTATAGTCATCTTGTAATGTCTTTGTCTGGTTTTGGTATTAGGGTGACACTGACAAATGACTTAGGAAGTATTCCTCCTGCTTCTATCTTCTGGAAAAGATTGCAGAAAATAGGTATTATTTCCCCTTAAATATTCGGTAAAATGCACCAGCGAACTCATCTGTGCTGTGTGCTTGCTTCTTCATAAATGAATGCTGTGACTACGGTTTTGTATGGAGATTCCATTACATTCCACTTTGGCCGTATGAGGGTAAAGCTACAGCTTTGTACATAGGAGAGTAGCTTCACCTATTGGAGAAGTCATTCTCCATATAAGTTTGGAGTCTGCTCAGATCAAAGTCTGTGAAGGTTAATATTGAGCGTCAACTTGATTGGACTGAAGGATGCAAAGTATTGTTCCTGGGTGTCTCTCTGTGAGGGTGTTGGCAACGGAGACTAATATTTGAATCAGTGGACTGGGAGGCAGACTCACTCTCAGTCTGGGTGGACACAATCTAATCAGCTGCCAGTATAGCCAGAATAAAGCAGGCAGAGAACGTGGAAGATTATACTGGCTAAGACTTCCAGCCTTCATCTTTCTCCCATGCTGGATGCTCCTGCCCTCGAACATCGACTTCCAGTTCTTCAGCTTTTGGACTCTTGACTTACACTGGTGGTTTGTCAGGGGCTCTCGGGCCTTTGACCACAGACTTAAGGCTGCACTGTCGGCTTCCTACTTTTGAGATCTTGGGATTCAGACTGGCTTCCCTGCTTGTCAGCTTGCAGACGCCTATTGTGACCTCACCTTGTGATCGTGTGAGTCGATACTCCTTCATAAACTCCCCTTTATATATACATCTATCCTATTAGTCCTGACCATCTAGGGAACCCTAATACAAAGATTTATATATATATTTATATAATTTTTTTTTGAGACAGAGTCTTGCTCTGTCACCCAGGCTGGAGTGCAGTGGCACAATCTCAGCTCACTGCAACTCCGCCTCCTGGGTTCAAGAGACTCTCCTGCCTCAGCCTCCTGAGTAGCTGGATTACAGGCGTGTGCCACCAGCCCAGTGAATTTTTATTTTAGTAGAGACAGGTTTCACTATGTTGGCCAGGCTGGTTTCAAACTCCTGGCCTCAAGTGATCCACCCGCCTCGACTCCCAAAGTGTTGGGATTACAGCATGAGCGTGGCCCAGCCAAAGATATTCCTTTGGGAGTTCAACAGCACTTACCCACCCAAGAATGAGCTTGAACACCTGCTTTGCACATGTGACCTCCTTTCTGACGCCATGACTGCATTTTATTGGACCAGGCATAAAACAACTGATGTAAATTGGACCAGTCACATTCTTTCTTCAGGGATTTGGGGTTTAGAACTAAGAGGCAGCTACCTAGTTTGCATAAAGTTGGAACTGAAATTTTCTAGACACAGAATTGTGGACCAATTGTGTTGGAGTTATTACACAGATAGGTGTAAAAGTCCCACTGCTGAGAGGATTATGTGGAAGCTGATCAGGTTGCTGGGACAAGTGGAGGCAGGTAGAGGTGAAGGCTGTGGGATGGAGAACCTCAGAAGACTCCATCTGGGGTCCGGAAAGGACAGAGAAGGTATATTAGGTCGGGTCCTCAGATCTAAGGGTGGGGTGGTGGCATGTTTCTTGAGCTGGTTCCTGGAAATGGAGCTGAAATGGTTTAATCCTCTTCCATGAACACAGGCGGTGGGACAGCCACCAGACAGGAAAAACAACTGTACATTAATCCTTTTACGACTTTTGTGAAATTGATGGACAGGCAGGCAGGGAGGTCCTGGGAGAGAGTCTGGGGCACTCCATCTTGGGGTATCTCTTTCGCTTTCATCCTTAGCGGGCGAAGCTTTGGCCTGCACTGGGTGGGGGAAGGTGATGTGGATTATGAAGCAAGGTTGGGGTGGAGCAACTGAGGCTTCCAGCATGGGTGACCGGGCTGATTAGGACTGGATCCAGCTGCCCCTACTGCTCCACGCCTGCCCAGCACTTAACCTCCACACTCTGTGCCTCTGATGGTTGGAGAAGCCTGTGCCAGCCCTTCAGCCCAGAAGAAAATCAGGAATGGAATTCCTGGTTTGAAGACACAAAAGTCAGAGAGACTTTAAATAGAGTTTAATTTGAAGTAAACCAGAGAGTTTTGTGTGCAGAAGCATTTTGCTTAACTTAGGGTCAGCATTATGAACTCTTGTGTGTGTGGTGTGTGTGTTTGCACGCACGCTGCACAGGCTAGTGTCCTTCTGTGGATGTGTCTGCGTGAGGACCCATCCATGCATGTTTGATCTTTATGGCCTCCCCCGTGCACCTGTGCCTATGGGTCTTGTCTTGATTCCCAGTATTCATTCTCCTTGAAGAATCCTGACAGCCTGCAGTCACCTTCCCTTTTCCAGTCTCCCAAAAGCAATGGTGCCTTAAGTGTGTGGTGAGGATGAGGTGGGTCTTGAGGTAGCCTAGGCACAGCTGCCCTTCAAGGCAAGGCCTCAGCTAAGTCCAGGAAATAGGAGAACCTGGCCCTGGAGCAACCCCAGAAGCGCAGGACCACGAACGTCCCAACGCCAGCAGCAAGA
This sequence comes from Nomascus leucogenys, assembly GCF_006542625.1. Classification (NCBI taxonomy): domain Eukaryota; kingdom Metazoa; phylum Chordata; class Mammalia; order Primates; family Hylobatidae; genus Nomascus; species Nomascus leucogenys. The sequence goes on from NW_022096286.1 coordinate 53,010, forward strand.
GGCCGCCTAGGGCCCCAAAGAAGATGCCGAAGAACGCGTCGATTTCATGCTCAGGTGCTCACAGTGCTGCCCCAGGCCGTGTAGATGGAGAAGGACACACAGCTGGGACCAAGAGAGAGCGACAGGTGGTCAGAGGCGGGAGCTCAGCCTCCCAGCCCCTCCTTTCTGCTGGGAAGAAGAGGTTCTGTAGGAGAGGCTGGGCTCGCCCCACTCTCCAGAGAGACTGAGTCAGCCCTGAGGCTGTGCTGAAGTGAGACCACTGGGAAAGGAGCAGGTGTGGGCTTTAGAAACATGGGCCTGGGCCGGCGCAGGGGGTTCAGCCTGTAATCCCAGCACATTGAGAGGCTGAGGTGGGATCACTTGAGGTCAGGGGTTCGAGACCAGACTGGCCACATGTGAAACCCCCATCTCTACTAAAAATACAAAATTAGCCAGCATGGTGGTGCGCACCTGTAGTCCCAGCTACTCAGAGCTGAGGCAGAATCGCTTGAACCTGGGAGGTGAGTTGCAGTGAGCCGAGATTGCAACACTGCACTCCAGCCTGGGGACAGAGCAAGACTCCGTCTCAAAAAACAAAACAAAACAAAAAAACAAAAACCTGGTGTGAATTCAGCTGCAGTGCAGTCAGCTGCACCTGTTGCAGCAGGATGCCGGCCACAGCATCCCGGATGCGCAGTCACACCCCCGCCCAGCCCCACCCCGCCACCCCCTCCTTCGGCGGTTGGAACTGCAGCTGCGGAGGGCTCCGACCAGCCTGCCTGGGCCGCGGCCTCCTGCGCGTTAACCAGCGGAGCCCCAGGGACTGCTGGTGAGGGCAGGAGCAAAGGCGCCTCGCTCGACTGAGGGGCAGGGCTGGCCTAGACACAGGACTGCAGTTCTTTTCCCACAAGGAGGCAGCAGGAAGCAGCAGCCAGATCAGGTCGAGGTTTGACTCTGGGCCCTGGCGGGTCACGCCTGTAATCTCAGCACTTTGGGAGGCCAAGGTGGACGGATCACCTGGGGTCAGGAGTTCGAGACCAGCCTGACCAACATGGCAAACCCCATCTCTACTAAAAATGCAAAAATTAGCTGGGCGTGGTGGTGCGTGCCTGTAGTCCCAACTACTTGGGGGCTGAGCAAAAGAATCGCTTGAACTCGGGAGAAGGACATGGCAGTGAGCCGAGAACGCACCACTGCACTCCAGCCTGGGCGACAAATGACACTCCATCTCAAAAACATAAAAATATAAAAAATGTTTGGCTTTGGAAACCACGCCCTGTGCTTGCTTAACCTGCTGCATCCAGGGCAGCTTCCTTGCATCTCTAAGCTGCAGTTTTTCTCATCTTCAAAATGGCTCTAATGCCCTTGTGGCTCCTTTGGTTTCAGAGTTTGTAATATAGCGCCTTTATTCTCCACACACAGCAGGCACCACAACTCTTCTTTTCCACTGTCCCTCTTCCTGGTCTCTGATCTCTCTCTTTACAAAGGGAGCCTCCTAATTCCTGACCCCTTGCAGTGTCTTGCCCAGCTTGGGTTCCCCAGCACTGTCATCCACCTTCCTGGCCGCAGCCCTATGCACTGCAGCGGG
>NW_022096287.1:0-61541 GCF_006542625.1 Nomascus leucogenys
TATTGTTAGAAGTTCATCAATTTTATTCAAATTTAGTCAAAGAATTAGGTTTGGTGTCATTCATTTTTCTATTGTATTTTAAAATAATTTTGTTGTTTTTTGATCTTACCTTTATTATTTCCCTACTCCTGCTTGGTTTTCATTCATTTTGGTTTCCTTTTTCTACCTTTTAAAAAGTGGAAACCTACATTATTGAGAACTTTCTATCTTTTTAGTATAATCTTTGTTAATAGAGCAGTGTTACCATTCCTCACTGTGGACTTTGTCTATTTCTCTTTTTGGGTTTTTAAATTTTTGTTTCAAGTATTTTAGAGTTCTGGCATTTGGTGAATTCACATTTAGGATTGTTGTTTTCTTGACCCTTTTGTCATTATTTATTTCTTCTCTTTATCCCTGGTGATTCTGTTTGCTGCAAAGCCTACTTTGCCTGATACTAACGTGGCTTATCCTGCTGTCTTCGATGAGGGTTTGTGTGGCGTTTGCTTCACTTTTTGTCTTTTGATTTTCATTCTATCTCTATCATTATATTTGGGGTGATTTAATTTTACACAGTGCATCACTGTCTAGGAAATAAAATGTACGTAGTTAACTTTTCACACTTTGCCTGGAATCCATATTTGCTAGTTGGAATTTGTGAATCCATCTTCACGTAAGTCTCCTTCACCTGCCCCTCTAGTGGCAGGAGAGTTACAAGCTAGGTCTGCACACTGAGTCTCCACGAGAAGATATTCTCATTTAAAACATTCCTTTCTCATGTTTTTCTCTGTTGTTAAGATTGGATAATTTCCATTGATCTATTTTCAAATCCACAAACTCTTGTTTCCATTCTGATATTTCTTTACCGTCTTCTATAATCCCATCCAGTGAGGTTTTTTCAAAAAGAACTTATTGCCCCTCCATTCTAAGATGTCCATTTGGTTTATATTTACATCTTCTAGTTCCTTTCTGAGATTTTCTCCTTTCTCATTTGTTTCAAGAGTGTTTGTGACTAGGGGTGGAGTGATTTTATCATAGCCATTTCATGTTTTTTCACAGATCACAACATCTCAGCGCTTGGCAATGGGATGGGGCTGGCGGTTCCTCGTAGTTGATTTTCCTGGTTCTTCATACCTGAAAGGTTGAATTGCATTGGAACCCATGAATTTAGTTAGGAGACTCTGCATCTATTTTACTCCAATGAAGATGTTGATTTTGTATTGGTTTGTTTAGTGAGCATTAACCCGATTAAATTCAGGCTGCAAGTTTCAACTAACATTTGTGGTCTGGGTTTCCACAGCCAGTTCCTTTCTCAAAGCCTTCAATGCTGTTTGCACGTGCCCTGTGTGTGCACCACCGGGGTCTAGGCTGAGGCCTGCCCACGAGCTCAAATCCACATGTGAGCAGCTCAGGGCAGCCCAGGAGGCCACACGCCACTTACCAAGACTCTCCCTCTCCTTGAATCTCCCTAAAATGTCCTTTCTCCCTGGGAACCCTCATTTTCATTCTCTAGCTAGAAAGCCGGGGATTTAGTTACCTGCTGAGATGTGCACTCTCATGGCTGTGGCAGGCCTGGGCCAAGGCCTGGGAAGATGAGAGAGAAAGAAGCAGTGGGGGCTGGCCCCATCCTGCTGGAGCCCCACATGCAGAGGGAGTTCCCCCGCGGGGCTGGGTCTGCCCTCTGCCATTGTCCCCACAGCTCGCTGCCACAGACCCAGTGATTGCGGGGCAGGGGCAGGGGCAGAGGGCAGGGGCAGGAGGCAGGGTGTAGGGAGGGGTGGGGTGTCTTCCCTTCCCCTTAGGTCCTCTCTCTGTAGGCCCCAGCTCAGGCTGTTGTGGTCCTTCCTGGAGTGTCCTGCACGTGGCCCTGAGAGCTTTGGACCCTGCTGCCCGATGGGGCAGGGGATGCAGGGGATCGGGAGGGACGCAGGTGCACCTGCTGCCTGCCACTTCCTCAAGTTTCTGCCCCATTGTTCTTGCCAGAGTCCGTGGCCAGGGCTCCCTGGGAGGGGAGGGCATGTCTCCCCTCCTCAACCAGTAACAGGAGCCCCTGAGCGGCGCCTTCCAGCAAGGACGCCAGAGGCTCTGCCACAGACCTCCATGGCTTGCTTATGTTCAGTCCTGATGTTCAGGACTACCATCGCTTAAATATTTATGCAACTTCTGCCATGGAGTCGTGCAGCTTCAACTACTGGTACTTTTCATGGAGTCCTAGTTCACACGTACTAATTTCCTTTTTACTATTTAACTTTGTGGAACATTAAAGTTGTTCTTAACGTTCTGTCCCCTTAAAAATGTCTTTTAAAAATGAAATTGATACATATAAAATACCGACGCTTCTACAGTCATGTCTTAGTCTGTCCGTGTGATCGTTGGCTGGAGGTCAGCTCATGTGGTGCTGAGAACCGCGTGGCTAAGAGCTGTGACGATTTTCAGGACTTTTATGTAAAAGATGATTCCTGTTTCTACCTTTGAATATAAACGTACATCAGTAGGAACGGGACGGGAAAGCCACCTCGTGGCACGTCACTATGTGTAAAAATTCTAAGACATATTGTCCTGTGAAGAACTTCCAAAGGGATGGCTCGCTGACGGACGGCTCCTGACCACGTTTCGCTGCTTCAGGACGGTTCTGCTGCATTGGTCTTTCCTTGTGGGTGACGGCCAGGATTTCACCCCAGCGCAACCTACTGAAGCCCCACTCCTCTGACTTCAGAGTGTCCAGGACCCAGGCTATGAGGCAGCTGCTGAGAGGTCCCAGTACAGGTTGGGTGCACATGTTTTCAAGGAACTTACAGGACAGCTCCGGGAACTGAGGCCTACACAACAATGGAGAATTCAGGCTTTGTTTCACTTTCTTAAAAAGGAAGTCCAATTACATTTATGAGTATGACCATGACCATGCATAAATATAACTAATTTCTGAAAAGTACTGCATACGTGAGTGCTGGTTCTCGGGTGCCAGTACGATGCCACGTGTGTGAGGCTGTCAACACTAGGAAGATAAAGACACCCCAAAATACAAGTCAGAAGAGGGGCAAGTGCTGGAGGAGATCAGTGAAAGGCCACCCGCCACCCCAGAGCCTGGCAGAAAGCAGCTTGCCCACGAGGGCTGGCCGGGTTCTGTGCCAGCTTCCGGGGCTACTTAACAGCGTTCCAGAGACTGGGGCTTCAACAACAGAAACCTGTTGTCTCACCGTTCTGGAGGCCAGAAGTCTCTCAGATCAAGGTGTAGCCAGAGGTGGTGGCGCCGCCTGTGGTCCCAGGTACTCGGGAGGCTAGGCAGGAGAATCACTTGAACCAGGGAGGCAGAGGTTGCAGTGAGCTGAGATCGGCCGCTGCACTCCAGCCTGGGGAGACAGAGTGAGACTCCGTCTCAAAAAAAAAAAAAAAAAAAAAAAGAAGGTTCCAAGTACTGTAAAGAAAAATAAAGCAGGCTGGACTCAGTGGCTCACGCCTGTATCCCAACACTTGAGAGGCTGAGGTGGGAGGATTGCTTGAGCTCAGGAGTTCGAGCCAGCCTGGGCAACACAGCAAAACCCTGTCTCAAAAAAAAAAAAATAGCTGGGTATGGTGGCATGCACCTGTAGTCCCAGCACTGGGGAGGCTGAGGAGGGAGGATTGCTTGAGCCCAGGAGGTGAAGGTTGCAGTAAGCCGAGATCATGCCACTGCACTCCAGCTTGGATGACAGAGCCAGAACCTGAAAAAGAAAGAAAGAAAGAAAGAAGAAAGAAAGAAAGAAAGAAAGAAAGAGAAAGAAAGAAAGAAAGAAAGAGAAAGAAAAGGAAAGAAAGAAAAAGAAAGAAAGAAAGAGAGAGAGAAAAGAGAGAGGAAGAAGGAAGGAAGGGAAAGAGAAAGAAAGAGAAAGAAAGAAAGGAAGAAGGAAGGAAGGAAGGAAGCAGGGATGGGGGCATGCTGGGGAGGAGGCTGGAACGCAGGGGAGGGGCTGGGGATGCAAGCTTTCCTGAGTTCCCACAGTTCTCTGCCCCTCTCCTGTCTCACAGGGCAAGGGCCACCTGGGGCTTGCGGTGGTTTTACACCAAGCTAATATCTTGTTCTTCCCAACAGACGGAGGCCCATTGAGGCTTCTCTGTCCTCCGTGAGGAATAGCATTGGCCTAAACCTGCAGACAGCATTGCAAAGAGAAGTCAGGCAAACCCGCTGATGAAGAATGATTCCAGTGTGCTGACGGAGGCTGACATTTCTTGCCATGGGTGATTTAATGTTGGGCCTCAATTTTTCACTCCCCCCGTAAGAGTATGACATAGCCACAACCTTGCCAGGGCCTGAGGGAGGGTGGATGGACTTATCCATCCCATAGGTGTTGCTCGTGGCTGGGTGACTTGCTTCTGCCAGTGAGATTTTCAGACACGGCACAAGCAGAAGCCTGGAATGTGTGGGCACTGCCAGGCTGCCCTCTGAGGCTCTTGATTTTCCCCACGAGATGCACGTGCCCCAGGGAACGGCGGCTCTGGCTGCGGGATGAGAGGCGTGTGGAGCAGGCATGGTTCCCATCCTTAGCCTGCAGTCAAGCCCAGACTAGATCAGCCTAAGCCCAGCCACGCCACGGGTGCAGGAGTGAAGAGCAAATGCTAACTGTCCATGGAATTGACTTTCAAAGGGGCGTGTCATGTGCCTCATCCCAGCAACAGTGAAGGCATTTCCCTATCAGTCAGTTGGTAAATGATTATTGACAAACAATGTGCTGGGAAGGTGGAGTGATTTGAGTAGATTTGGCCTCTATTCTCATGGGGCTTCCTTTCTAGAGGGGCAGGCAGATGATGGATGGATAAATATAAATGATTCTAATAGGTTGGTGCAGCAGTCATTAAAAGGAATGGCCAAAAAAAGAAAAGAAGAAATGGGGAGGAGCCGCTGCTGCAGTTCATTAATAGTAATGGCAAAAACCGCGATGACTTGTGCCCCAACCTAACACAGTAACCATGGGTGTGCAAAATGTGGCAATTGGGAAGTTCCGAGTGCTAGGAGAGCATCTAGCTTCCCGGCGTCAGGACACGGGGGTTGGCAACCTAACCAAGGTTAAGTCCAAGTGAGGAGGGTGGGCAGGGAGCGATATTTCAGTGGAGACTCCAAGGATGAATGGTATTTAGAGATTAAACCCCGATAGAGAGGGTGTGTGTCTGGCACAGAGAAGAGCCTGTGCAAAAGCCGGCGGGGTGAGAGGACACCGTGTGTTCATCCACCTGAGGGGCGACCAGCAGGCTGGAGCTCAGCGGGTTGAGAGGAGGATGCAGAGCCCGGGAAAGGCACCCTAGGCAGAGGGCACAGCAGGGCAAAGGCCTGGAGTCGGGCCCGAGCCTGTGTGGTTTGAGGAACGGACAGAGGCCTGTCTGGCAGGAAGGGAACGGCACAGGGGAGAGACCTTAGGCCAGAGCAGAGGGCAGGGCTGTGCTGGGCACTGTGGGTTGTGGATGGTGCTGGCATTTCAGAGGGGAGACCATAGACCAGGGCAGAGGGCAGGGCCGTGCCGGGCACTTTGGGCTGTGGATGGGAGCTGGCATTTATGCTCAGGTGATGGGAATATGTTAGAAGATTTTAAGGAGGGGAATAGCAGTTGGGATTAATGTGTATTCTGGGAATCTCAACAAAGTAAATTCATAGTTCGAATTTTCATAAGACTTCTGCACAGGGAGAGAGAAATAAGATCGCGTCTACAGCTGTGTGATGATTTTATTTAAAAATACTACTAAGTTTTTAAACGTGATTTCAAATGGTGCGTTTCTGTTTCACATTGGACATAATAGATTGCAAGGCTAATGGAAACAGAAAAGTTAACTCATGAACATAGAAGAGATACCGATTTGCAAACAAAACATTTATTCATTTACTTCAGCTGCAGTTTTGTTGACTGCTGAATTTCATGAGAAGGGATTGTTCCGGGAGGGTCGTGGGGCTGAAGACCTGGAGAGGAGCTGGTGCTACCGCTGTTCAAATCTGAGGGTGGTGGAGATGGGGCCTTGGGGAGCAACAGGTGCTGCCTTTTAAGTCTGAGAGTCATTGAGCTGGACGTCCAGGGAGGAGCCGGTGCTGCCGCTGATGTCTTAGGTTGAGGAGCTGAAGACAATGAAGGAGCCAGTGTGGCTGTTGTGTGAGGGTCGTGGAGCTGGAGATCCAGGTGGGAGAGGTGTTCTAGCTCGGGGAGTAGCTGATGTTCTACCGTGAGGTCCCTGCAGCTGCAGACCCGGAGAGGCATTGATGTTGTAGATTGAGGGCCGTGTAGCTGGAGACCCGGTGAGCTGATGTTCCAGTTTGAGGATGTTGCAGCTGCAGACGTGGAGAGGAGCCGATGTTCTAGTTTGGGGGTCTTGCAGCCGAAGACCTGGGGAGGAGCTGATGTTCCGGTTTGAGGATCTTGCAGCCGCAGACCCGGGGAGGAGCTGATGTTCCGGTTTGAGAGTCTTTGCAGCCGCAGAACCGGGGAGGAGCCGTTGTTCCGGTTTGAGGGTCCCGCAACCGCGGACCCGGGGAGAAGCTGATGTTCCGGTTTCAGAGTATTGCAGCCGCGGAGCCGTGGAGGAGTTGATGTTCCAGTTTGAGGGTCTTGCAGCTGCGACCCGGGAAGGAGCTGATGTTCTGATTTGGGCGTCTTGCAGCCGCAGACCCAGGGAGGAGCTGATGTTCCGGTTTAAGGGTCTTGCAGCCACAGACTCGGGGAGGAGCTGATGTTCCGGTTTTAGGGTCTTGCAGCCGCAGACCTGTGGAGGCGCGGATGTTCCTGTTTGAGGGTTTTGCAGCTGCAGACCCGGGGAGGAGCCGATGTTCTAGACTGAGGGTCGTGCAGACACAGACCCGGAGAGGAGCCGATGTTGTAGTTTGAGGATCTTGCAGCCGCGGACCCTAAGAGGAGCCGGTGTTCCAGTTTGAGATTCGTGCAGCCAAAAACCCGGGGAGGAGCCGATGTTCCAGTTTGAGGTTCGTGCAGCCACAGACCTAGGGAGGAGCTGATGATCCAGTTTGAGGGTCGTGTAGCCGCAGACACAGGGAGGAGCTGATGATCCAGTTTGAGGGTCGTGCAGTGGCAGACCCGGGGAGGCAGTGATGTTCCGGTTTGTGGGTCGTGCAGCCGCGGACCCGGAGAGGAGCTAATGTTCCCGTTTGGGGTCTTGAAGCCGCAGACCTGGGAAGGAGCTGATGTTCCCGTTTGGGAGTATTGCAGCCGCAGACCCGGGGAGGAGCTGATGTTCCGGTTTGGGGGTCTTGCAGCGACAGACCTGGGGAGCAGCTGATGTTCCGCTTTTGGGGTCTTGCAGCTGCAGACCCGCGGAGGAGCTGATGTTCTGGTTTGGGGGTCTTGCAGCCGCAGACCCGGGGAGGAGCCGTTGTTCCGGTTTGAGGGTCCCGCAACCGCGGACCCGGGGAGAAGCTGATGTTCCGGTTTCAGAGTATTGCAGCCGCGGAGCCGTGGAGGAGCTGATGTTCCAGTTTGAGGGTCTTGCAGCTGTGACCCGGGAAGGAGCTGATGTTCTGGTTTGGGCGTCTTGCAGCCACAGACCCCGGGAGGAGCTGATGTTCCAGTTTAAGGGTCTTGCAGCCGCAGACCCAGGGAGGAGCTGATGTTCCGGTTTGGGGGTCTTGCAGCCGCAGACCCGGGGAGGAGCTGATGTTCAGGTTTGAGGGTCTTTGCATCGCAGAACCGGGGAGGAGCCGTTGTTCCGGTTTGAGGGTCCTGCAACCGCGGAGCTGGGGAGAAGCTGATGTTCCAGTTTCAGAGTATTGCAGCCGCGGAGCCGTGGAGGAGCTGATGTTCCAGTTTGAGGGTCTTGCAGCTGCGACCCAGGAAGGAGCTGATGTTCTGATCTGGGCGTCTTGCAGCCGCAGACCCAGGGAGGCGCTGATGTTCCAGTTTAAGGGTCTTGCAGCCACAGACTCGGGGAGGAGCTGATGTTCCGGTTTTAGGGTCTTGCAGCCGCAGACCTGTGGAGGCGCGGATGTTCCTGTTTGAGGGTTTTGCAGCCGCAGACCCGGGGAGGAGCCGATGTTCTAGTTTGAGGGTCGTGCAGACGCAGACCCGGAGAGGAGCCGATGTTGTAGTTTGAGGTTCTTGCAGCCGCAGACCCTAAGAGGAGCCGGTGTTTCAGTTTGAGGTTCGAGCAGCCAAAAACCCGGGGAGGAGCCGATGTTCCAGTTTGAGGTTCGTGCAGCCACAGACCTAGGGAGGAGCTGATGATCCAGTTTGAGGGTCGTGTAGCCGCAGACACAGGGAGGAGCTGATGATCCAGTTTGAGGGTCGTGCAGCCACATTCCCGGAGAGGAGCTGATGATCCAGTTTGAGGTTCGTGCAGCCGCAGACACAGGGAGGAGCTGATGTTCCGGTTTGAGGGTCGTGCAGTGGCAGACCCGGGGAGGCAGTGATGTTCCGGTTTGTGGGTCGTGCAGCCGCGGACCCGGGGAGGAGCTAATGTTCCTGTTTGGGGGTCTTGAAGCCGCAGACCTGGGAAGGAGCTGATGTTCCCGTTTGGGAGTATTGCAGCTGCAGACCCGGGGAGGAGCTGATGTTCCGGTTTGGGGGTCTTGCAGCGACAGACCTGGGGAGCAGCTGATGTTCCGCTTTTGGGGTCTTGCAGCCGCAGACCCGCGGAGGAGCTGATGTTCCGGTTTGGGGGTCTTGCAGCCGCAGACCCGGGGAGGAGCTGATGTTCCGGTTTGAGGGTGGTGCAGCCATGGACCCGAGGAGGAGCTGATGTTCCGGTTTCTGAGTCTTGCAGCCGCGGATCCAGGGAGGAGCTCATGTTCCGGTTTGAGGATGGTGCAGCCGCGCACCGCTGGAGGAGCTGATATTCCGGTTTGAGGGTCTTGCGTCTGCGGACCCGGGGAGGAGCTGAAGTTCCGGTTTGAGGGTCTTGCAGCCGCAGACCCGGGGAGGAGCTGATGTTCCGGATTGGGGTCTTGCAGCTGCAGACCTGGGGAGGAGCTGATGTTCTGCTTTGAGGGTCTCGCAGCTGCAGACCAGGGAGGAGCTGATATTCGGGTTTGAGGGTCTTACAGACCCGTGAAGGAGCTGATGTTCCAGTTGCACGGTCCTGCAGCCATGGACCTGGGGAGGAGCTGATGTTCCGGTTTCAGGGTCTTGCAGCTGCATACCCGGGGAGGAGCTGATGTTCTGGTTTGAGGGTCTTGAAGCCACGGACCCGCGGAGGAGCTGATGTTCCGGTTTGAGGGTCTTGCAGCCACAGACCCTTGGAGGAGCTGATGTTCCGGTTTCAGGGTATTGCAGCCGCAGACCTTGGGAGGAGCTGATGTTCTGGTTTGAAGGTCGTGCAGCCGCAGACCCGGGGAGGAGCTGATTTTCCGGTTTGAGGGTCTTGCATCCGCAGTCCCGGGGAGGAGCTGATGTTCTGGTTTGGGGGTCTTGCAGCCATGGACCCGGGGAGGAGTCGATGTTCCGGTTTGAGGGTGGTGCAGTCGCGGACCCGGGGAGGAGCTGATGTTCCGGTTTGAGGGTCTTGCAGCCACAGACCTGGGGAGGAGCTGATGTTCCAGTTTGAGGGTCTTGCAGCCGCGGACCTGGGGAGGAGCTGATGTTCCAGTTTGAGGGTCTTGCAGCCGCGGACCTGGGGAGGAGCTGATGTTCCGGTTTGAGGGTCTTGCAGCTGCGGACCCAGGAGGAGCTGACGTTCCAGTTTGATGGTCTTGCAGCCGCAAACCCAGGAAGGAGCTGATGGTCCGGTTTGAGGGTCTTGCAGCCGCGGACCAGGGGAGGAGCTGATGTTCCAGTTTGAGGGTCTTGCAGCCGCGGACCAGGAGGAGCTGATGTTCCAGTTTGAGGGTCTTGCATCCGCAGACCAGCGGAGGAGCTGATGTTCCAGTTTGAGGGTCTTGCAGCCGCAGGCCCGGTGAGGAGCTGATCAGCTTTGAGGGTCGTGCAGCCGCAGACCTGGGGAGGAGCTGATGTTCCAGTTTGAGGGTCTTGCAGCCGCAGACCCGGGGAGGAGCTGATGTTCCAGTTTGAGGGTCTTGCAGCTGCAGACCCGGGGAGGAACTGATGTTCCGGTTTGACGGTCTTGCAGCCGCAGACCCGGGGAGGAGCTGATGTTCCGGTTTGACGGTCTTGCAGCCGCAAACCCGGGGAGTAGCTGATGTACCGGTTTGAGGGTCTTGCAGCCGCAGACCAGGGAGGAGCTGATGTTCCGGTTTCAGGGTCTTGCAGCCGCAGACCTGTGGAGGCGCGGATGTTCCTGTTTGAGGGTTTTGCAGGTGCAGACCCAGAGAAGTGCCAGTGTTCTACATTGAGGGTCGTGCAGCCGCAGACCTGTAGAGGAGCCGATGTTGTAGTTTGAGGATCTTGCAGCCGCAGACCCTGAGAGGCGCCGGTGTTTCAGTTTGAGGTTCGTGCAGCCGAAAACCCGGGGAGAAGCTGATGTTCCGGTTTCAGGCTATTGCAGCCGCAGACCTGGGGAGGAGTTGATGTTCTGCTTTGAGGGTCTTGCAGCCGCAGACCAGGGGAGGAGCTGATGTTCCTGTTTGAGGGTCTTGCAGCCGCAGTCCCGGGGAGGAGCTGATGTTCTAGTTTGGGGGTCTTGCAGCCACGGACCCGGGGAGGAGCCGATGTTCCGGTTTGAGGGTGGTGCAATCACGGACCCGGGGAGGAGCTGATGTTCCGGTTTGAGGGTCTTGCAGCTGCGGACCTGGGGAGGAGCTGATGTTCCGGTTTGAGGGTCTTGCAGCCGCAGACCTGGTGAGGAGCTGATGTTTTAGTTTGAGGGTCTTGCAGCTGCGGACCCGGGGAGGAGCTGATGTTCCGGTTTGAGGGTCTTGCAGCTGCGGACCCGGGGAGGAGCTGATGTTCCGGTTTGACGGTCTTGCAGCCGCAAACCCAGGGAGGAGCTGATGGTCCGGTTTGAGGGTCTTGCAGCCGCGGACCAGGGAGGAGCTGATGTTCCGGTTTCAGGGTCTTGCAGCCGCAGACCCGTGGAGGCGCGGATGTTCCTGTTTGAGGGTTTTGCAGCCGCAGACCTGGGGAGGTGCCAATGTTCTACATTGAGGGTCGTGCAGCCGCAGACCTGGAGAGGAGCCGATGTTGTAGTTTGAGGTTCTTGCAGCCGCAGACCCCGAGAGGTGCCAGTGTTTCAGTTTGAGGTTCGTGCAGCCGAAAACCCGGAGAGGTGCCAATGTTCCAGTTTGAGGTTCGTGCAGCCGAAAACCCGGGGAGGAGCCAATGTTCCAGTTTGAGGGTAGTGCAGCCGCAGACCCGGGGAAGAGCAGATATTCCAGTTTGAGGGTCGTGTACCCGCAGATCCAGGGAAGAACTGATGTTCCAGTTTGAGGTTCGTGCAACCGCAGACCAGGGGAGGAGCTGATGTTCCAGTTTGAGGGTCGTGCAGCCGCAGACCCAGGGAGGCGCTGATTTTCCAATTTGAGGGTCGTGCAGCCGCAGACCTGGGGAGGAGCTGATGTTCCGGTTTGAGGGTCTTGCATCCGCAGACCAGCGGAGGAGCTGATGTTCCAGTTTGAGGGTCGTGGAGCCGCAGGCCCGACGAGGAGCTGATCTGCTTTGAGGGTCCTGCAGCCGCAGACCCAGGGAGGAGCTGATGTTCCGGTTTAAGGGTCTTGCAGGCGCAGACCCGTGGAGGAGCTGATGTTCCGGTTTCAGGGTCTTGCAGGCGCCGACCCGGGGAGGATCTGATGTTCTGGTTTTAGGGTTTTGCAGCCACAGACCTGTGGAGGCGCGGATGTTCCTGTTTGAGGGTTTTGCAGCCGCAGACCTGGGGAGGAGCCGGTGTTCTAGACTGAGGGTCATGCAGACGCAGACCCGGAGAGGAGCCGATGTTGTAGTTTGAGGATCTTGCAGCCGCAGACCCTAAGAGGAGCCGGTGTTCCAGTTTGAGGTTCGTACAGCCAAAAACCCAGGGAGGAGCCGATGTTCCAGTTTGAGGTTCGTGCAGCCACGGACTTAGGGAGGAGCTGATGTTCCAGTTTGAGGTTCGTGTAGCCGCAGACCCGGGGAAGAGCTGATGTTCCAGTTTGAGGGTCGTGCAGCCACATTCCCGGAGAGGAGCTGATGATCCAGTTTGAGGGTCGTGCAACCGCAGACACGGGGAAGAGCTGATGTTCCAGTTTGAGGGTCGTGCAGCCGCAGACCCAGTGAGGAGCTGATGTTCCGGTTTGAGGGTCGTGCAGTGGCAGACCCGGGGAGGCAGTGATGTTCAGGTTTGAGGGTCGTGCAGCCGCAGACCCTGGGAGGAGCTAATGTTCCCGTTTGGGGGTCTTGAAGCTGCAGACCTGGGAAGGAGCTGATGTTCCCATTTGGGAGTATTGCAGCCGCAGACCCGGGGAGGAGCTGATGTTCCGGTTTGGGGGTGTTGCAGCCGCAGACCTGGGGAGTAGCTGATGTTCCGCTTTGGGGGTCTTGCAGCCGCAGACCCGGGGAGGAGCTGATGTTCCGGTTTGGGGGTCTTGCAGCCGCAGACCCGGGTAAGAGCTGATGTTCCGGTTTGGGGTGTTGCAGCTGCAGACCTGGGGAGTAGCTGATGTTCCGCTTTGGGGGTCTTGCAGCCGCAGACCCGGGGAGGAGCTGATGTTCCGGTTTGGGGGTCTTGCAGCCGCAGAGCCGGGTAAGAGCTGATGTTCCGGTTTGAGGGTGGTGCAGCCATGGACCCGAGGAGGAGCTGATGTTCCGGTTTCTGGGTCTTGCAGCCGCGGATCCAGGGAGGAGCTCATGTTCCGGTTTGAGGATGGTGCAGCCGCGCACCCGTGGAGGAGCTGATATTCCGGTTTGAGGGTCTTGCATCTGCGGACCCAGGGAGGAGCTGAAGTTCCGGTTTGAGGGTCTTGCAGCCGCAGACCCTGGGAGGAGCTGATGTTCCGGTTTGGGGGTCTTGTAGCCGCGGACCCGGGTAAGAACTGATATGCCGGCGTGGGGGTCTTGCAGTCGCGGACCAGGGGAGATGTTGATGTTCCGGTTTGAGGGTGGTGCAGCCGCAGACCCGGGGGGGAGCTGATGTTCCCGTTTGAGGGTCTTGCAGCCGCCGACCCGGGGAGGAGCCGATGTTGTAGTTTGAGGATCTTGCAGCCGCAGACCCTGAGAGGCGCCAGTGTTCCAGTTTGAGGTTTATGCAGCCAAAATCCCGGGGTGGAAGCGATGTTCCATTTTGAGGGTCGTGCAGCCGCAGACCCAGGGAAGAGCTGATGTTCCAGTTTCAGGATCGTGTAGCTGCAGACCTGGGGAAGAGCTGATGTTCCAGTTTCAGGGTCGTTCAGCCACAGACCAGGGGAGGAGCTGATGTTCCAGTCTGAGGGTCGTGCAGCGGCAGACTCGGGGAGGCGCTGATGTTCCAATTTCAGGGTCGTGCAGCCGCAGACCCGGGGAGGAGCTGATGTTCCGGTTTGAGGGTCTTGCAGCCACAGACCCGGAGAGGAGCTGATGTTCCGGTTTGAAAGTCTTGCAGCCGCGGAGCCGTGGAGGAGCAGATGTTCCAGTTTGAGGGTCTTGCAGCCGCGACTCAGGAAGGAGCTGGTGTTCCGGTTTGAGGGTCTTGCAGCCGCAGACCCGGAGAGGAGCTGATGTTCCGGTTTGAGAGTCTTGGCAGCCGCGGAGCCGTGGAGGAGCAGATGTTCCGGTTTGAGGGTCTTGCAGCCGCGACTCAGGAAGGAGCTGGTGTTCCGATTTGAGGGTTTTGCAGCCGCGGCCCTGGGGACGAGGTGATGTTCCTGTTTGGGGGTCTTGCAGCCGCGGACCCGGGGAGGAGCTGATGTTCCGCTTTGGGCGCCTTGCAGCCGCAGACCCGGTGAGGAGCTGATGTTCCGCTTTGAGGGTCTCGCAGCCCGAGACCAGGGAGGAGCTGATGTTCGGGTTTGAGGGTCTTACAGACCCGAGGAGGAGCTGATGTTCCGGTTGGAGGGTCCTACAGCCGCAGACGTGGGCAGGAGCTCATGTTCCGGTTTGGGCGTCTTGTAGCCTTGGACCCAGGGAGGAGCTGATGTTCCGGATGGAGGGTTTTTTTTTTTTTTTTTTTTTTGGTTAGAAATAATTTAATTCAACTTCCTTTGATTTACATATGAAAAGATTGAAGTTTATCCAAGGCCACAAGGTGATGTTTAGAATCCAGAACAACAATTGGATCTTCTGCTTTCCAGGATCTTTAGCTCATCTTTCTTCCTTTCTACTTATGTATAATGCAGGAGCTGGCAAGTAGAGCTCTTTTAACTGTTTTGTTGTCGCTGGGTTGGTTGGTTGGTCTGTTGTATTTTTCATATGTTTCGCCATGTTGGCCATGCTGGTCTCCAACTCCTAGCCTGAAGTGATCAACCCGCCTCGGCCTCCCAGAGCGCCGGGACTACAGGCGTGAGCCACCACGTCGAGACCCCACATCGCTTCTGGCCTCCGTGGTAGACCTCCCAGACGGGGGGGTCGGGCAGAGGCACTCCGCACATCCCAGATGGGGCAGCCGGGCAGAGGCGCTCCTCACTTCCCAGACGGGGCGGCCGGGCAGAGGCGCTCCTCACTTCTTCCCAGACGGGGTGGCCGGGCAGAGGCGCTCCTCACTTCCCAGAGACGCTCCTCACTTCCTAGACGGGGTGGTGGCCGGCCAGAGGCGCTCCTCACTTCCCATACGGGGCGGTTGGGCCGAGGCGCTCCTCAGTTCCCAGAGGGGGCGGCCGGGCAGAGGCGCTCCTCACTTCCCATATGATGGGTGGTCGGGCAGAGGCGCTCCTCACTTCCCAGAAGATGGGTGGCCGGGCAGAGGCGCTCCTCACTTCCCAGACGATGGGTGGCCGGGCAGAGGCGCTCCTCACTTCCCAGACGATGGGTGGCCGGGCAGAGGCGCTCCTCACTTCCCAGACGGGGCGGCCGGACAGAGTTGCTCCTCGCTTCCCAGACGATGGGCGGCCGGGCAGAGGCGCCCCTCACTTCCCAGATGGGGCGGCCGGGCAGAGGCGCCCCTCACTTCCCAGACGATGGGTGGCCGGGCAGAGGCGCTCCTCAGTTCCCAGACGATGGGTGGCAGGGCAGAGGTGCTCCTCACTTCCCAGACGGGGCGGCCGGGCAGAGGCGCCCCTCACTTCCCAGACGGGGCGGCCGGGCAGAGTCGCTCCTCACTTCCCAGACGATGGGCGGCCGGGCAGAGGTGCTCCTCACTTCCCAGACGGGGCGGCCGGGCAGAGGCGCCCCTCACTTCCCAGACGGGGCGGCCGGGCAGAGGCGCTCCTCACTTCCCAGACGGGGCGGCCGGGCAGAGGCGCTCCTCACTTCCCAGACGGGGCGGCCGGGCAGAGGCGCTCCTCACTTCCCAGACTGGGCGGCCGGGCAGAGACGCTCCTCACTTCTTCCGAGATGATGGGTGGCCGGGCAGAGGCGCTCCTCCCTTTTTCCCAGATGATGTGTGGCCGGGCAGAGGCACTCCTCACTTCTTCCCAGACGATGGGTGGCCGGGCAGAGGCGCTCCTCACTTCCTAGACGGGGCGGCCGGGCAGAGGCGCTCCTCACTTCCAAGACGATGGGTGGCCGGGCAGAGGCGCTCCTCACTTCTTCCCAGACGATGGGTGGCCGGGCAGAGGCGCTCCTCACTTCCCAGAGGATGGGTGGCCGGGCAGAGGCGCCCCTCACCTCCCAGACGGGGCGGCCGGGCAGAGGCGCCCCTCCCCTCCCAGACGGGGCGGCCGGGCAGAGGCGCCCCTCCCCTCCCAGAGGGGCGGCCGGGCAGAGGCGCCCCTCACCTCCCAGACGGGGCGGCCGGGCAGAGGCGCCCCTCACCTCCCAGACGGGGCGGCCGGGCAGAGGCGCCCCTCACCTCCCAGACGGGCGGCCGGGCAGAGGCGCCCCTCACCTCCCAGACGGGGCGGCCGGGCAGAGGGGCCCCTCACCTCCCAGACGGGGCGGCCGGGCAGAGGGGCCCCTCACCTCCCAGACGGGGCGGCCGGGCAGAGGGGCCCCTCACCTCCCAGACGGGGCGGCCGGGCAGAGGGCCCCTCACCTCCCAGACGGGGCGGCCGGGCAGAGGGGCCCCTCACCTCCCAGACGGGGCGGCCGGGCAGAGGGGCCCCTCACCTCCCAGACGGGGCGGCCGGGCAGAGGGGCCCCTCACCTCCCAGACGGGGCGGCCGGGCAGAGGGCCCCTCACCTCCCAGACGGGGCGGCCGGGCAGAGGGCCCCTCACCTCCCAGACGGGGCGGCCGGGCAGAGGGGCCCCTCACCTCCCAGACGGGGCGGCCGGGCAGAGGGGCCCCTCACCTCCCAGACGGGGCGGCCGGGCAGAGGGCCCCTCACCTCCCAGACGGGGCGGCCGGGCAGAGGCGCCCCTCACCTCCCAGACGGGGCGGCCGGGCAGAGGCGCCCCTCACCTCCCAGACGGGGCGGCCGGGCTGAGGCGCCCCTCACCTCCCAGACGGGGCGGCCGGGCTGAGGCGCCCCTCACCTCCCAGACGGGGCGGCCGGGCAGAGGCGCCCCTCACTTCCCAGACGATGGGTGGCCGGGCAGAGGTGCCCCTCACTTCCCAGACGATGGGTGGCCGGCAGAGGCGCTCCTCACCTCCTAGACGGGGCGGCCGGGCAGAGGCGCTCCTCACTTCCCAGACGATGGGTGGCCGGGCAGAGGCGCTCCTCACTTCTTCCCAGACGATGGGTGGCCGGGCAGAGGCGCTCCTCACTTCTTCCCAGACGATGGGTGGCCAGGCAGAGGCGCTCCTCATTTCCCAGAGGATGGGTGGCCGGGCAGAGGCGCCCCTCACTTCCCAGACGGGGTGACCGGACACAGGCGCCCCTCACCTCCCAGACGGGGCGGCCGGGAAGAGGCGCTCCTCACTTCCCAGACGGGGCGGCCGGGCAGAGGAGCTCCTCACTTCCCAGACGGGGCGGCCGGGCAGAGGCGCTCCTCAACCATCGTCTGGGAAGTGAGGAGCGCCTCTGCCTGGCCACCCATCGCCTGGGAACTGAGGAGTGCCTCTGCCCGGCCGCCACCCCGTCTGGGAAGTGAGGAGCGTCTCTGCCCGGCTGCCCCATCTGGGAAGTGACGAGCGCCTCTGCCCGGTCACCCCGTCTGGGGAGAAGTGAGGAGTGCCTCTACCCAGCCAGCCATTGTCTGGGAAGTGAGGAGCGCCTCTGCCCGGCCACCCATCGTCTTGGAAGTGAGGAGTGCCTCTGCCCGGCCGCCCCATCTGGGAAGTGAGGAGCGCCTCTGCCCGGCCACCCATCGTCTGGGAAGTGAGGAGCGCCTCTACCCGGCCACCCATCGTCTGGGAAGTGAGGAGCGCCTGTGCCCGGCCACCCATCGTCGGAGAAGTGAGGAGCGCCTGTGCCCGGCCGCCCCATCTGGGAAGTGAGTAGCGCCTCTGCCCGGCCACCCCGTCTGGGATGAAGTGGGGAGCGCCTCTGCCCGGCCATCCATCGTCTGGGAAGTGAGCAGCGCCTCTGCCCGGCCACCCCGTTTGGGAAGTGAGGAGCGCGTCTGCCCGGCCGCCCCATCTGGAAAGTGAGGAGCGCCTCGACCCGGCCACTCATCGTCTGGGAAGTGAGGAGCGCCTGTGCCCGGCCACCCATCGTCTGGGAAGTGAGGAGCGCCTGTGCCCGGCCACCCATCGTCTGGGAAGTGAGGAGCGCCTGTGCCCGGCCACCCATCGTCTGGGAAGTGAGGAGCACCTCTGCCCGGCCGCCCCATCTGGGAAGTGAGGAGCGCCTCTGCCCGGCCACCCATCGTCTGGGAAGTGGGGAGCGCCTCTGCCCAGCTGCCCCGTTTGGGAAGTGAGGAGCGCCTCTGCCCGGCCACCCCGCCTGGGAAGAAGTGAGGAGCGCCTCTGCCCAGCCACCCATCGTCTGGGAAGTGAGGAGCGCCTCTGCGCGGCTGCCCCATCTGGGAAGTAAGGAGCGCCTCGGCCCAACCGCCCCGTCTGGGAAGAATTGAGGAGCGCCTCTGCCCGGCCACGTCGTCTGGGAAGTGAGGAGCGCGTCTGCCCGGCCGCCCCATCTGGGAAGTGTGGAGCGCCTCTGCCTGGCCACCCATCGTCTGGGAAGTGAGGAGCGCCTGTGCCCGGCCACCCATCGTCTGGGAAGTGAGGAGCGCCTCTGCCCGGCCACCCATCGTCTGGGAAGTGAGGAGCGCCTCTGCCCGGCCACCCATCGTCTGGGAAGTGAGGAGCGCCTCTGCCCGGCCGCCCCGTTTGGGAAGTGAGGAGCGCCTCTGCCCGGCCTCCCCGCCTGGGACGAAGTGAGGAGCGCCTCTGCCCGGCCACCCATCATCTGGGAAGTGAGGAGCACCTGTGCCCGGCCGCCCCATTTGGGAAGTGAGGAGCGCCTCTGCCCGGCCACCCATCGTCTGGGAAGTGAGGAGCGCCTCTGCCCGGCCGCCCCGTCTGGGAAGTGAGGAGCGCCTCTGCCCGGCCGCCCCGTCTGGGAATTGAGGAGCGCCTCTGCCTGGCCACCCATCGTCTGGGAAGTGAGGAGCGCCTCTGCCCGGCCGCCCCGTCTGGGAAGTGAGGAGCGCCTCTGCCTGGCCACCCCGTCTGGGAATTGAGGAGCGCCTCTGCCTGGCCACCCATCGTCTGGGAAGTGAGGAGCGCCTCTGCCCGGCCACTCATCGTCTGGGAAGTGAGGAGCGCCTCTGCCCGGCTGCCCCTTCTGGGAAGTGAGGAGCGCCTCTGCCCGGCCGCCCCGTCTGGGAATTGAAGAGCGCCTTTGCCCGGCCGCCCCGTCTGGGAGGAAGTGAGGAACGCCTCTGCCCGGCCACCCATGGTCTGGGAAGTGAGGAGCGCCTCTGCCCGGCCACCCATGGTCTGGGAAGTGAGGAGCGCCTCTGCCCGGCCGCCCCGTCTGGGAAGTGAGGAGCGCCTCTGCCGGGCCGCCCCGTCTGGGAAGTGAGGAGCTGTTTGAGGGTTTGCAGCCGCGGACCCGGGGAAGAGTTGATGTTCCGGTTTGAGGGTCTTGCAGCTGCAGACCCGGGGAGGCACTGATGTTCCAATTTGAGGATCGTGCAGCCACCGACCTGGGGAGGAGCTGATGTTCCAGTTTGAGAGTCGTGCAGCTGCAGACCCGGGAAGGAGCTGACGTTCTGTTTTGAGTGTCGTGCAACCCCTGACCCGGGGAGGGGCTGATGTTCCGGTTTGAGGGTCCTGCAGCCGCATACCCCGGGAGGAGCTGATGTTCTGGTTTGGGGGTCTTGCAGCAGCGGACCACGGGAGGAGCTGATGTTCTGGTTTGAGGGTAGTGCAGCCGCAGTCCTGGCGAGTAGCTGATGTTTTGCTTTGAGGGTCATACAGCCGCAGACCCGGGGAGGAGCTGATGTTCAGGTTTGATGGTCGTGCAGCCGCAGACCCGGGGAGGAGCTGATGTTCTGGTTTGAGGGTGTTGCAGCCGCAGGCCCGGAGTGTAGCCGATGTTCTGCTTTGAGGGTCGTGCAGCCGGAGACCTGGCGAGGAGCTGATGTTCTGGTTTGAGGGTCTTGCAGCTGCAGACCTGGAGAGGACCTGATGTTGAGCTGATATTCCAGTTGCAGTTTGAGGGCCGGGTAGCTGATTTTCCAGTTTGAGGGCCGTGCAGCTGGAGACCTGGGAGGGAGCTGATGTTCCAGTTGTAGGGCTGTGCAGCTGGAGACCCGGGGGGAAGCTGATGTTGCAGTTGTAGGGCCGTGCTGCTGGAGACCTAGGGGTGGAGCTGATGTTCCAGTTTGAGGGCCGTGCAGGATGACCCGGCGGGGAGCTGATGTTCAAGTTTGAGGTCTGTGCAGTTGGTGACCCCGGGGGAAGTGAGGAGCGCCTCTGCCCGGCCGCCCCGCCTGGGAAGAAGTGAGGAGCGCCTCTGCCCGGCCACCCATCGTCTGGGAAGTGAGGAGCACCTCTGCCCGGCCACCAATCGTCTGGGAAGTGAGGAGCACCTCTGCCCCGCCGCCCCATTTGGGAAGTGAGGAGCGCCTCTGCTCGGCTGCCCCGTCTGGGAAGTGAGGAGCGCCTCTGCCCGGCCGCCCCATCTGGGAAGTGAGGAGCGCCTCACTTCCCGGGGGGAGCTGATGTTCCAGTTGTAGGGCTGTGCAGCTGGAGACCCGGCAGGGAGCTGATGTTCCAGTTTGAGGGCCGTGCAGCTGGAGACCCGGCAGGGAGCTGATGTTCCAATTTGAGGGCTGTGCAGCTGGAGACCTGGCGTTGAGCTGATATTCCAGTTTGAGGACCGTGCACCTGGAGACTCAGCGGGGAGTTGATGTTCCAGTTTGAGGGCCATGCAGCTGGATACCCGGTGGGGAGCTGATGTTCCAGTTTGAGTGCCGTGCAGCTGGAGACCCGGTGGGGAGCCAGTGTTGCAGGTTGAGGGCCGTGGAACTGGAGACCCCGGGGGAGCTGATGTTCCAGGTTGAGGGCTGTGTTGCTGGAGACCCAGCGGGGAGCTGATGTTGCAGTTTGAGGCGGTGCACCTGGAGGCCCAGGGGGGAACTGATGTTGCAATTTGAGGGCTGTGCAGCTGGAGACCCTGTGGGGAGCTGATGTTCCTGTTTTAGGGCCATGCAGCTGGAGATCTGGTGGTAAGCCGATGTTCCAGTTTGAGGGCCGTTCAGCTGGAGACCCGGCGGGGAGCTGATGTTCCGGTTTGGGGGTCTTGCAGCCGCAGACCCCGGGAGGAGCTGATGTTCCGGTGTGGGGGTCTTGCAGCCGCAGATCTGGGCAGCAGCTGATGTTCCGCTTTGGGGTTCTTGCAGCCGCAGACCCGGGGTGGAGCTGATGTTCCGGTTTGGAGGTCTTGCAGCCGTGGACCCGGGGAGGAGCTGATGTTTTGGTTTGGGGGTCTTGAGGCCGCAGACCCTGCGGTCAGCTGATCTTCCGGTTTGAGGGTCACGCAGCCACAGACCGGGGGAGGAGCTGATGTTCCGGTTTGAGGGTCGTGCATCCACATACGCAGAGAAGAGGTGATGTTCCAGTTTGAGAGTCGTGTAGCCACAGACCCAGGAAGGAGCTGATGTTCTGGTTTCACGGTCTTGCAGGCGCAGAGTCGGGGAGGAGCTGATGTTCCGGTTTGAGGGTCATGCAGCCGCAGACCCAGGAAGGAGCCGATGTTCCGGTTTGAGGGTCGTGCAGCCGCAGTCCTGGGAAGGAGTTGATGTTCCGGTTTGAGGGTCGTGCAGCCGCTGACCCGGGCAGGGGCTGATGTTCCAGTTTGAGGGTCTTGCAGGCACACACCCGGGGAGGAGCTGATGTTCCGGTTTGAGGGTCGTGCAGCTGCAGACCCGAGGAGGAGCTGATGTTACGGTTTGGGGGTCTTGCAGCCCCAGACCTGGGGAGGAGCTGATGTTCCGGTTTGGGGGTCTTGCAGCCGCAGACCTGGGGAGGAGCTGATGTTCTGTTTGGGTGTCTTGCAGCCCCAGACCCGGGGAGGAGCTGATGTTCCCGTTTGGGGGTCTTGCAGCCGCAGACCCGGGGAGGAGCTGATGTTCCGGTTTGAAGCTCTTGCAGCCACAGACCCGGGGAGGAGCTGATGTTCCAGTTTCAGGGTCTTTCGGGCGCAGACCCGGGGAGGAGCTGATGTTCCCGTTTGGGGGTCTTGCAGCCGCAGACCAGGGGAGGAGCTGATGTTCCAGTTTGAGGCTCTTGCAGCCGCAGACCTTGAGAGGAGCTGATGTTCCAGTTTGAGGCTCTCGCAGCCACAGACCCGGGGAGGAGCTGATGTTCCGGTTTGAGGGTCTTGCAGCCGTGGACCCGGGGAAGAGCTGATGTTCTGGTTTAAGGGTCTTGCAGCCGTGGACCCGGGGAGGAGCTGATGTTCGGGTTTGAGGGTCTTGCAGCCACAGACCCGGCGAGGAACTGATTTTCCTCTTTGAGGGTCTTGCAGCCGCAGACCTGGGGAGGAACTGATGTTCCGGTTTGAGGGTCTTGCAGCCGTAGACCTGGAGAGGAGCTGATGTTGAGCTGATATTCCAGTTGCAGTTTGAGGGCCGGGGAGCTGATGTTCCAGTTTGATGGCCGTGCACCTGGAGACCCAGAGAGGAACATCTAACTGGAACATTTGCTCCCCGCAGTGCCTCCAGCTGCATCGCTCCCAAACCGGAACATCTGTTCCCACCCGAGTCTCCAGCTGCACGGCCCTCAAACTGCAATATTGTCTACCCTCAAGTCTCCAGTTGCAACGCCCTCAGAATTGAACATGAGCTCCCCACCGGGTCTGCAGCTTCACGGCCCTCAAACTGGAGCATCAGCTCCTTTCTAGGTCTCCAGCTGCATGGCCCTCAAACTGGAATATTAGCTCCCCACCGGGTCTCCAGCTTCACGGCCCTGAAACTGGAACTTCAGCTTCCCACCGGGTATCCAGCTGCATGGCCCTCAAACTGGAACATCAGCTCCCCGCCAGGTCTCCAGCTGCTGGGGCTGACAAACCTTTCGTTGATTAAGTGGCCTGGGTGTCCCAGGCCCATTTATATTAGACCTCTCAGTATAGCTTGGTGCATTTCCAGGAAACATAACACCATTCATTCGATTTAAACTATTGGAATTGTTTTTCTCTGAAGAAGGATAAACACAGCTAACAACCATCACATTCTTTTCGACTCCTCTGAGAAGTTTGTCTGTTCCTGTATAGTTTCTCCTTGGATCTGTTAACAATTCACCTAGTCACTGAATAGTAAAAGGGATACCTTAAATCCAGTGACAATTTTCAGTATTCTTTCCTTCATTTCATCAAAGGGAATATATTCGACATTAGGGTTGGGAGGACCTCTTGCCTCAGGAGCTGAAGTTCTGAAATCATCCATCACTTTCTCCTGTTTGAAAATAAAATAGTCTTTAAATTGGGACCACTGAATCTGTTTCTCCAGTCTTGGCTACATGACAAAGAAACTGATCCAGGACAGGAGAAGCTTTCTTTTTCCCCCTCTTCTCAAAATCTTCCAGCGCCTCCTGGAGCCCCTCGACGTCCATGGCTTCCCGGAGTCCCTCACGGCCTCCGCCTCCCTCCGCGGGTCTCTTGGGGATCGGAACGCCTCCCCCCACCCCCGACATCCTCCCACTCCCTCGCACACACTCCAGCACGCAGGGCAAGTGGGGTGAGGGGGAATGAAGGGAGCCAGGGGAAGCGTGTGAGAGAGTGAGACCGACAGAGCGAGCACCTCCCCAAGCCGCTACCACCAACCCTCCAACATGGCCCCTGGCACGTCAACCTAAAAAGTTATTTCTTGGAGAAGCGATGGATGACAGAGATTAATCTGAGAGTTACTGTTAATGGAGAAACTTAGAACTTACCATTTTTCCTGTGAGGTTTTGGTGCTCATACTGCTGTTCTGTGAGTTCTGGCAATTGAGTCCGTTCACACAGCCTGGTGATGCAGCAGGTGCCACAGAAGGACCCTGTCCCGGCTGGCCTGCTCCACTTCTATGATGGTGTGGCCTCTGTGATGGCCTCTGTGATCACTTCTATGATGGTGTGGCCTCCCCTTCTATGATGGTGTGGCCTCTGTGATGGCCTCTGTGATCACTTCTATGATGGTGTGGCCTCTGTCACAGATCTGTGACCGTGTCTTGAGGGGAGACCAGGCCCTTGATCACAAGCATATCCATGGTGAGGTTCCGTGGATGGAACCTCCTGGATGTTCCTTCCTGATGTTCATCTGCCACCTTGCTATTTAGTGCATCTTGTTTATAACTGTCTTCTAAATATTGAGTAGAAATAAAGCATTTGTACAGTATGGGTAAGGTATACAGAATATTGACACGTTGGACACAGAGGACCGCCACCAAGTTTAGGGAGTAGAATCTCAAGAGACATCACTTTGGATGCTCCCTGGAGGCCCTGCCTGAGTCCCGGTCCCTTCCCTTCTCCTACGGAGGGAATCACTTCCTGCTTTAGTCTTTATTATTCCCACACTTTCCTTCATAGTACGTTTCTTTCACCATGTGTGTACATCCCTAAAAAATGTGCCATTTAGTGTTTGAACTTTGTTTTCTTTTTGAGGCAGGGTGTTGCTCTGTTGCCTCGGCTGCAGTTTTGAACTTTGATGTGAGGAAATTCTCCTGCGTGGCTCTGAGCATCTGCTCTGTGTCTGTTTTTTCCTCCATTCTCTCCCTGAGACCCACCCACACTGACATGGTTCATTTCATTGCTGCGTGATCTCCCGTCGTCTGAGGGGAACATGGGAAATGTCTTCATCTTCCTGTGGATGAGTGTTTGGCCAGGTTGGGGTCCTTAGGACTGTGTTTTGTTGGGAACGTTCTTGGGCATTTCTTTTGTACACAAGTGCAAGTTTCTTCTGGTCAGTAGCTTTCAAGTTTTAAAATTTCATCCCAGGTAAGAAATGTAATTTTCCTCATAACCCACAACACACACTCTTTCATATACAAGCATAACAGAAATATACTTCACAACCGTTCTTAGCAGTGCCTGGCGTTCCTGCTTCTCTCCATTCTCCCCAACACCGGCATGGATTGGGTGGTGGGATTTTTGCCCGTCTGGTGGGTGTCACGTGATATCTCCCCGTTAGGCTGAGCCCCTCTTCATGTTTTCATTAGCCATTCCTCCACATTTCCTCTTCTGTGGAGGGCCGGTTCAGCTCTTTTGCCCAGTTTCTGTGAAGTTGTTTGAGTTTTTGCACTTTTCCTTTATTATTCCTATTATGATGTTTTTGAGACAGAGTCTCACTCTGTCACCCAGGCTGGAGTGCGGTGGCGCGATCTCAGCTCACTGCAACCTCCACCTTCTGGGTTCAAATGATTCTCCTGCCTCAGCCTCCCAAGTGGCTGGGATTACAGGCACGTGCCACCATGCCCAGCTAATTTTTATATTTTTACTAGAGATGGGGTTTCACCATGTTGTCCAGGCTGGTCTGAAACTCCTGACCTCAGGTGATTCTCCCACCTCAGCCTCCCAAAGTGCTGGGATTACAGGCATGAGCCACCATGCCCGGCCTGCCTTTTTCTTTTTCAAAAGGACTCTTTGTAGATGATACCTTTTCATTCCGGTGACTATCTGTGTGGCAAAGATGGGTTTGAATCCACCAGGATAAACGTGCCAGATCTCCTCTCTGATGGGAGAAGAGACAGAGAGGGATAGAAGGGTACAGAGAATCAGAGCCAAGAGGAGGCCGAGTCAGGCGGGGGTTGCAGGCTGCTGTGAGGACTTGGCTCCTTCTCTGAGTCGGGTGGGATTAGCAGGGGTTTTAAACAGAGGAACCATGGGATCTCCCTTATGCATTTCTGCCATGGTTGGCTCAGCTGAATGCACCTCTTGAACAAGACTTGGCCTTGGACACCCAGAGGCCCTTGGTTGAGGGTTTACCTCCTGGCATGGCCACTGACACATCCACGTTGGGCTCCCGCACGGCTGGGCGGCCCCGAGACCTGCTCTGCCTGGGCTTCTCATTGGTGGCATTTCTCAAGTTTGTCCCCTCTCAAGTCTGACCCATCCAGAAAACCAAACACCTCTCTCTCCTACATGGAAACCCCCGACAGCACCTCTTCCTGACTCACAGGGCATCCCATGAACATCACAGTCCCAACCTTCCCACACGGACAAGCTCATGGGACCCCCTGATGGACCAGGACAGCCCCAGCACTAAGACGTGCCCTGAAACTCACAGGAAGAGCGGACCAAGAAGACGGGAACAGCACAGGGCACTGGGAGCTGCAAATGCCCACGATACTGTGAGAGATGGAGAAAGGTATGGCTATGGCTGGCACAAAATGTTACTCAACATTTATTAAAGGCCTAAATGGAGAACATAACGCTATCAAACCCTTAGGTAAAAACACGGGAAAATTTGTATGGCCTGGGGTTAGATGAAAAGTTCTTAGACATGACACCAAAAGCATGATTCATAAAAGATTGACAAATTAAATTTAGTCATAAATTTAAAATTGCAATTCTATAAAGCAATATAAAAATCTAAAGAGAATGAAACACACGCTATGGTCTAGAAAAAAATATTTGTGAATCACATCTCACAACGTACTGGCATGCAGAATATATGAAGAACCATGAAAACTTAACTATAAGAAAGTAAAAACCCAGTATTAAAGAGAGGGCAAATATTTGAATGGAGGCCTCATCAAAGAAGGTATAAGGAGGGCGTATTGCCCGAGAAAGAGCTCAACATCATAGTGATGCTGGAGAAATGCCAGTCAACAGTACCTCTGCAAATCTATTAAAATGGCTAAAAACACAAAAACCATGGGCCAACCCAGGTTCTAGTGATGATGCAGAGGAATTGGGACCCTCATAAGCTGCAGTGGGAATGGGAGGGGTCCCGCCATCCTGGAAAGTGGTCCAGGAGTTTCTTATGAAGTTAAGCACATCCTTACCACGTCATCCAGCAACCCCGTCCTGAAATGTCCCCCAAGAGAAAAAAACGTGCACACACAACCCTGCACACAAGTGTTTAGGCCTCATTCCTCATTGCCAATAACTGGAAGAAAACAAAATGTCCATCGGCAGGAGAAGGCGTGAACCAACGCGGATGCTTCCACATAGGGGGCACCAACCAGCAGTGGAAAGATGCACCCAAATGCCCCAGGTCTCCCAGGCATGCCCGGTGAAGGAAGCTAGTTTCGGTGGGCACAGGCCAAAGGATGCGGCCACATGACATCTTGAAGACAGTGCTACCGTGTCGGGAGCAGGACGGTGGTTTGAGGGGCTGTGGGTGGAGGGGCGAATGGAGGAGCTCTCTGGGGCGATGGCGTGAGCACCTGCACCTCACTGTGGGCTGCTGCGGCTGAGAGGCTGTACAGCAAACGCTTCATTCAGTACATGCAGACTGGGAGGAAGGCTCCCACAACTCAAAGAGGGTGTCACCTCCATGAAAGAAAAACATATTAAAAAACTCAAGAAAAACCCCAAAAAGTATTTCATAAGCGGATTGACTGAGTTGACATAATCTACCTGGAGCATGGAACTGAAACCACAGGCTTGGCAATCCCGGAGGGAGAGGGTGGAGGGTTTAGACCTCAATTGAAGGGCTCAGTACCTGGCTATAGGAAATAACATTTAAAAAGCGGCAGGGTGGAAATAATTTCTGCTGATGAGGTTGCATTTCTCCAGATAGCCGGCAGAATAAATTAAAGCAATATAGTCTTGCTCTGTTGCCCAGGCTGGAGTGCAGGGGCGCGATCTCCGCTCACTGTAAGCTCGCGGGAGAATCTCTTGAACCCTGGAGGCAGAAGTTGCAGTGAGCAGAGATCGCGCCATTGCACTCCAGCCTGGGCAACGAGCGAAATTCTGTCTCAAACCAAACAATTAGATAACTAACCCAGGACTAAAACTGCGTAACTTAAAAAAATTCCAGGAGGTATTATGTTCACTCCCTGCAAGCCAATAAAGGCCACGTCTGGGGCACACATCTAAGAAAATAATCCTAAAGATAAAGTGATGGTCACAGATATGTTCTGTACGGTGTTATTTATTAAGAGCAAAAATGGGAAACAACCAAATATCAACAAAATGGGACTGAACCCTTGCAATTTACTAAAATAACTCAAAACTGTTAAGCATTATGCACAAGATGAAGATTTTAATAAAGTGAAAAGACAGGAAACATAATTACTAATGATTATTGTTTATTTTTCATGCCACTTCATTCCACAAAAAGATTTCAGCTATCTTACAAAAAGACACACTAGAAAATTAAAATACTATCTGAACCAGAAGCAAAATCAGAAAGGCATATGAGCCAAAGGGATCTGCCCAGCTTTCAAAGCTGACCACAGCCGTGCGCAGTGGCTCTGTCCGTAATCCCCGCACTTGGGGAGGCCGAGGAGGGAGGATCGCTTGAGGCCACAAGTTCGAGACCAGCCCGGGCAACAGCAAGATCCCGCCTCTACAAAAAATTTAAAAATTAGCCGGAAACCAGAGGCTGGGGACAGGGCTGAGGATCGCTCCCGCCCCTCGGAGGCGGGAGACCGAGGGTCACTCCTGGTCACTAGAGGCCGGAGGCCCCGGACCGCTCCCGCCCACCTCGCGGACGAGCGCCGCCCCTCCCACCCCATTCCCTGCGGTCTGAACGTTCAGACCCTCTCGGTCTGGGAGATCCCGGAGAACCACCCACGGGGCTTTAAAAAATGTTGGTGCCCAACACCTCCCCGGAATAGGGCCCGCCCTATCTCGGTCGGGGAGCGCGGGGCCTCCGTGTCCACCCAGCGCCACCGTCCGCGAGTCCGCTTTGCGCAGGCGCGGCTTCCCCTTTAGCCCCCGGCCCGGGCGCAGCGTGCTGCGCAGGCGCGATGTCCCCCACTACCGCCCCCCCCCCTGACCCGGGGGTGGTGCGCGGGCCGGGTTTCCCGCCGGCTCTACCCGGTGTGGTGCGCAGGCGCAGTCTGCGCGGGGACTGGCGGGCTGCGCGGCGGCGACTACAGACATGTCGGGGGTCCGGGGCCTGTGGCGGATGCTGAGCGCTCGGCGCCTGGTGCGGGTCAAGGCGGTGAGTCCCTGCCGCGGACCGGGGCGGGGCAGGCGGGGGGCGAGGCGGCGGTAGGAGCGGGACGGTCCCCAGTGGGTCCGAGCGGAGCGGGCGCCGGGTCCCCGCGCCCCCTGCCCGGCGATCGGGAAGGGGCTGGGAGAGCCCTGGGCCGGTGCGAGGGGGAGCCGCGGGGCGTACTCGGGGGCCTGGGGAGCTCGGTCCTTAGCAGGTAGTCCGCGTCCCGGTGAAGGTCACGACCCCGCGGGCTTGCTGGGCCTCCCCTCCGCCGCCTTGGTCCGGGCCTGGGGTCCGGCGACCTCGCGGGCTGAGGTAGCTCCTCGCCTCAGTGCCTGGCGGGTGGACTCGGGGAGGAGTCGTGTCTGCCCAAGGTCACCGGGGTGGAGCCCTGGCTGGGCTGGGCCTTTGCCGCCCTCTGTGCGGGTTGTCCTGAGGGGCCGCCCGCAGCCCGTGGGTGGGGCTGGCGGGGCGGGTGAAACCGCCCGGGTGGGGGCGAGGCGTGGCCGGGCTGGGCCGGGTGGGCGTCTGGTGGGAAGCGCGGAGCGCCCGAGCTTGGGCTTGCAGTTCCCCTTTCGAGAAAGCGCAAATCTGTGCATGTCCACTTCGAGACCTTGTAAGTTAAGGGTCTCTACTTTGGGTCCTGTTTGGTGGCCCTTGTGCCCCAAAAATGTGCCCGTGTTTAAAAGCAGCTGTGCCAGTGTTTAAAAATCAGACGGAGAGCTTAGGGCATTGACCGAGCGAGGACGCCGGGACCTGTGCTTGCCTGTGCGCTGAGTGCCTCGAGGGCCGGGCTCGGTTTAGTCCAGGATGAGGTCAGGGTTCCACTTCCCTGAGGCCTTGCTCTCTGAGTTTGTCTGAATGTGCCCTCTACGATTGCATCATCAGAGTCGGCCTTCTAGGGTTTTATTTAATCAAGCTAAATTGGATAGGTTTAGTTGTTCGGTTCTTTTAAATGGACTTACCCACCCACCTCCTTAATTACAAAGTAATTTTAAATTGCAGAGTAAAAATCTCAGTAGGAACCAAGGCATTCAGCAATATTGATTTGAACTATGCCTTTGTGAAGTTTTCTCCTTTTTGAAATAGCTATTAAAAATCTCTTTGAATTAAATGTGAGGATTAGTCATACAGCCATCCTGTCAACATCAGAAAGCATGTAAACCGTTCTAGTGTGTTGCTGTGGTTGGTGCTGACTGAGCAGAGACCCCCGCCGCATCTTGGGCTCTTAAGAGCTGCTAGGAGGGCGTCCACAAGCAGGAAGTAAAGCCCATGGTCAGTGGGGCTTTTTAGGGGAAATGGTAGCTTGTGATTGGAGAAAAGCTAGAGCTAGTGCCTTTGTCCTCAACCCAGATGGTGCCCAGTGTTCCTTCTGCAGACTAAGACCCCACGCACCTCAGACAAGATGGCAAGATAGCAAAATGGAACCAAAATTTAGTCTTGGGTTTTGTAAAAGCCTTTGTATCTTGATGAAGGTAGCTTTTCCTACAGAATGTCTTGCGTTTTTAGGTTCTTCGTTGGCTGCTTTTGTAATTGTGTAGGTTGTACATGCAGACTAGCTTCTTGCTCATGATTTATAGGTGCATTTTATTCGATGAGGACGCCTTACTTTGCTAGATTTCGGATATTAATGTCTCTGCACTTCTTACTTTTCCCCCTCCACCTCCTGATTCAGTCATCTGAAATTCTGTATTGTTAAGCAAGGTCTAAGTATTCCTTTTAGTTATATGTTCCCTATTTTTTTTCTTAGAGGAAATGTTTGATAGTTTCTCCTAAAAAAATTAATAATTGGCACAAAAGACTAGTTTTGTGTCAAAACTAGTTTTGAGTTTTATCTAAAGACTGACATTGGCTTGAAGCTGGGCTTTCCAGATTCAAAAATCTGCCCCAGATTAGATTTAGAAGCAGAGGGTTAGTGTCCTTTTCCCCAGGGGGATGGCATGATAATTTGTTCAAGATTGTGTTATAGTAGCTGCCCCTTTTAAGCCAGCTCTGTGTGTGTGTGGTGGGGGGTGGGCAGTGGGTATTCCACCTCGACATCCTAGAAAGAACAAATAAACATTGAGTGATTTCCCTGTTTCTACTTACATTTGGTATAATGTACTGTTTTTATTGGTGCTATTACCTATGTTAATAGGGCACTTTACAAAATTTTCAAGAACATTTGTATTAAAATTATTTCAAAGACTTCTTTCTTAAAATATGATTTTACCATGTAAAAAATTATATTAAGGTAGAAGAATATTCGTTCTTTCTCATTTTTTTTCTGAAAAAAGAAAAAACAAAATTAGCTTATGTCAGTAAAAACAGAGACTAGAAATTAGAGAAATAAAGAATAATTTTTTATCCCACATAATAAGTAATTTCTGAATTGCAAGTATTTCTAAATACTTGAAGACATCCCTCACATCCCCTTTTCTGATTGCTGAGTGTATTATTTCCTAAAGCTTTTTTTTTCTTTTCTTTTGTTTTTTGGAGACATTGTCTCTCTCTGTCGCCCAGGCTGGAGTACAGTGGCACAGTCTAGGCTCACTGCAACCTCTGCCTCCTGGGTTCAAGCGATTCTCCTGCCTCAGCTTCCCAAGTAGCTGGGATTACAGGTGCCCGCCACCACGCCCAGCTAATTTTTAGTAGAGAGGGGGTTTCGCCATGTTGGCCAGACTGGACTC
The DNA here is from genome assembly GCF_006542625.1 of Nomascus leucogenys. NCBI lineage: Eukaryota > Metazoa > Chordata > Mammalia > Primates > Hylobatidae > Nomascus > Nomascus leucogenys. Next base: position 30,965 of record NW_022096287.1, read on the forward strand.
GAACTCCTGACTTCAGGTGATCCGCCCACCTTGGCCTCCCAAAATGCTGGGATTACAGGCATGAGCCACCGTGCCCAGCCCCTAAAACTATTCTTTATGATATTTCTTTTTTTTTTTTTTTGAGACGGAGTCTCGCTCTATCACCCAGGCTGGAGTGCAGTGGCGCAATCTCCGCTCACTGCAAGCTCCGCCTCACGGGTTCACACCATTCTCCTGCCTCAGCCGCCCGAGTAGCTGGGACTACAGGCGCCCGCCACCACGCCCGGCTACTTTTTTTTTTTTTGTATTTTTTATTAGAGACGGGGTTTCACCATGTTAGCTAGGATGGCCTCAATCTCCTGACCTCGTGATCCGCCCGCCTCGGCCTCCCAAAGTGCTGGGATTACAAGCGTGAGCCACCACGCCCGGCCTATGATATTTCTGAGACTATTCAGTGGTCTTCTAAAATGCCACTAGCAGAATGGAAAAGGTATCCCCCGAATGGCTGGCCAACCTTAGCATATGGGACAGTGTCACCTCTCTTACATAGAGCCACTAAAAACTAAACACTAAAACGAGTTTTCTTGAGTAAAGGTTTCTAAGATGGAAAATTTAAGCAGTGAGATATGTCAAGTTGTAGACGTTGGCCAGGAAAAAGCCAGGAGCAGCCAGGCAGGGGAGAGTGTGCATCCGACATCCTCCTGTGTCATGAAGGTATGGCAGCTCTTCCCTCTGGGCTGTCAGCTTTTACTGTTCCAGGATACAGATCTCCTGATTCAGTGTCCAGCGCCTTTTGAACTGACCGCAAGTCCTCATGGACGATTGGAACTGTAGTGTGGAAAGGGCTCTGATAGAGCCAGTTAAAATGCTTCATTATTTGCAAAATACCACATACAGTAATACGATATAGATGTCTTTCCCCTTCTCCACTAAGTAGCATAAATGAAGACTTTACAGAAGAAGTGTGCCTTTTTCATTTCGTATCTGAGTCAGTGAGTGTCCTGTTTGGAAACAAGCTTCATCCTGGTTTTCTAGAATGCCAAGTCAGGGTGGAAAGGAGGACCTGGGGCTCAGTCCTTCGTTGCCCCTTGGGCTGCCCTTCAGGGTTAAGTAGAGGGTCCCAGCTGAGCTTTCTGGATGCACAGGAGCACCTGGATACATAAGAAGGTGAACAGTTTGCGGGGGGAAATCTGAATTACTATCCCCCACAGCATTTGTTCCTTCAGGACACTAACCCTCTGGCTCTGTGTCTTCTGTGTCTCCAGTGGCCAACAGTGTTGCAAACAGGAACCCGAGATTTTCACTTCACTGTTGAAGGAACAAGAGGGCATCTGCTAAAGTTTCAGATTCTGTAAGTTCATGCTTTCTGTTCCATTATAAATGATTTTTTTGGCTTAGGGGGTAAGGATCTATACCAGTTTGTTTTCATATGAGTCATAGACATAAGAGAAAAATTTCTCATAGGTATCCAGTGCATGCTGAAGTTATTTTCAGTGTAATAATACTTAATTGTAAGTACAAACATAAACATAAATGTTAACATTTTTACTTGTATCTCTTATGTATCCATAAACTAGATTTAAATTTAGGTCAAGTAAAGGAATAAAATGAACAGTATCTGCTGTGATAGATGATAAAATCCTACTGAAAATAGGACCGTGGGGCCCTTCCGGTGTGGGTTCCTTGGTGTTGAGTGTGCCTGTTCTCTCTCTGTTGGAAAACTGAAACTTGCTGAGAAGTTCTTTTCTCATAAGCTCACAATAGCGACTGAATACTCCTTGGCACCTTCTCAGGCATAAGCATAGGCACGGCCCTGAAGTAGAGTTGTGGTCCTCAGTCTGATCCCATGGGATAGACCCTCTACCATTCATAGAATCTGATTGTCAGTCCCTTCTCCAGGTGCGAATGTGCCCACCTCTGCCCGCACTGTTCAGGGCTCAGCCCCAGGACAGGATGGAGGCCCTGTGTGCCCAGCAGTTGCTCCTTTTGTGTTTGTCAGGCTCTTTCACTGTCACAAGAGTCTTCATGTTTGGCATAGTGGAACATGTGATTGACAGGTGAATTTTTCTTTTCCAGATTTCTGCCCAGTATCCAGTAGTGGACCATGAATTCGACGCAGTGGTGGTAGGCGCTGGAGGGGCAGGCTTGCGAGCCGCATTTGGCCTTTCTGAGGCAGGGTTTAATACAGCGTGTGTTACAAAGCTGTTTCCTACCAGGTCACACACTGTTGCGGCGCAGGTAAGAGAAAGGTGCCCCACCGTGCTCCCACTCCGTGCAGGTCCTGCGCAGCTTCACATTTTCTACCTGGGGAGGCTCCTGCCTCCTCCCCGTGCCAGCCACATGGCCTCTTGCTGTGCCTTACTCACTGAGCTCACCCTCTCAGGGGTCTCTCCCTGGAGCCTCTTCCCTGGGGACTTTGAAGGGCGGGAGCCTTGTTGTCACTCTTAATTGAGACTCCAGTCACACTTGGGTTTTCTGTGACCATTTCGCCTGCTACCCTCCCCACCCACCCCCGCCGCCCCAACACCTTAAGAAAAGGAGATCATCTAAAGAGGAGGAATCAGAGTTTAGGTTGGGGAAGAAAAGGGCAAGGGTTTCATTTGTCCCTGTGCTGCTGTCTTCTGGGACTCTCTGAGGGGTAAGACGGTGGTGGGCACACACAGCCAAAGGAAGTAGGGGTACAGGGGAGTGTGACTCTGAGTGTGGAGTTTATTACTTGGCAGGAAGCACTTCTAATCTTTAACACATGCCCGTAAATGCCACTGGGAAGATTTGTTAATCAAACTGTCTGGAAAGATTTGTTGAGTACCTTTTCTGTGCCAGATAATGTTAGGTAATAAGCATATTACAGGTAGCCTTTCACTCACTGCTGCAGTCAGCCCTTCCGGGAGTTCCCTGTGTCTCCACCACACAGATGAGGAGACTGAGGCTAAGGGATGGAATGACTGGGCGAGTCAGGGAGGGGTTGTGATCTGGGATCTGTCAGGCCTCGCTGCTCCTCTGCTGAGGTCAGCCCTCACTGGAGTCACCGTGTGAGTAGTTGGCTTTCTCTGAATCCCCCAGTGGGTGGATTTGGGCCTGGAAGAGAAAGCTGGGGCTCCTGTTTGTGGCTCGTAAGGAGTGGTTGGTGTTTCCAGGGAGGAATCAATGCTGCTCTGGGGAACATGGAGGAGGACAACTGGAGGTGGCATTTCTACGACACCGTGAAGGGCTCCGACTGGCTGGGGGACCAGGATGCCATCCACTACATGGTGGAGCAGGCCCCCGCTGCCGTGGTCGAGGTGATGGGTGGGAGGCTCTGGGTGCTCTCGTGGTCCGTTTCTAGTACAAGAGTCTGGGACAAAATGTAAGCAATTGAGGCAGATGCGGCAGCCGAAAGAATGGTGATTAGCAAAGCTCACAAGAGAAGTCTTTGTCCGTCATGAACTATGCATTACATGTAACAAGAAAAGCTTCTCTTTGATGAAGTGTTGACATGTTCATAAAATAGTTTACTTTGGGTTTGCAGATTTGTGTTAAAGTTGTTTAGTGTAGATTAGTTGTGAATATCTTGACTCCTTTAAGGTAATAAGGTTTTTGTTTATCTTTCACAGCTAGAAAATTATGGCTTGCCATTTAGCAGAACTGAAGATGGGAAGATTTATCAGCGTGCATTTGGTGGACAGAGCCTCAAGTTTGGAAAGGGTGGGCAGGCCCGTCGGTGCTGCTGTGTGGCTGATCGGACCGGCCACTCAATATTGCACACCTTATACAGGAGGGTAAGGCCGCCCCCGGTCCACCTGAGACAGGACACGTAGTGCTGGGGCTTATGGTGACAGCGGGGAATGGGTTAGCGTGCCCAGTGAGTCAGCCAGAGATTACGTAAAAAGCAACAGAGAACAGCGGTGTGGGACACATGCAGCGACTGTTGATGTGACAGGACCAGACATGTGCCTTGAGGAGCTGCCCCTAAGGCAATGTGTGACTTCTTGCATCTATTTTGGAAAGTTGAATTGATAATCTTCTATACCAGGTTTTAACTTGGGATATGTGACACTCCTGGACTTTTCTGGGTTGCTTTTCTGACCTGTGGACGATGGAGACCCCTGAAGTGGTGCTGAAGGACCAGACCTGTGTCTTCTCTTTCTCTGTCAGTGTCAGCTTTCTGATCCCTGGAAGGGATGAAAATAAGAAATGAATTTGTTGTAGGTTTTTTTTTTAATTTGTTTAGAGATGGGGTCTTGCTCTGTTGCCCAGGCTGGAGTGCAGTGGAGCAATCTAGACTCACTGCAGCCTTTGTCTCCCAGGCTCAAACGATCCTTCCACCTCAGCCTCTGAAACAGCTGGGACTACAGGCATGTGTTACCATGTCCAGCTAATTTTCGAGGGTTTTTTTGTTTTTGGTAGAGACGGGGTGTCACCATTTGAAGCCCAGGCTGGTCTCAAACTCCAGGGCTTAGGCGATCCTCCTGCCTCAGCCCCTCAGGGTGCTGGGATTATAGCCATGAGCCACTGCACCTGGCCTGTTGTATTTTTTATTACTGTTTTTAATCAGTAAGATGTCACTGAGCCCCTGAATTCCCTCTGTGATTTGCTTAGAGCTCCACTTCTCATGCTTTGTCTTCAATATGTGAGAAGTAACCACAGAAAAAAGAGCATTGAAACTTAGAAAATCAAAAGACAGGTGAGATGCAAGAATCACATTCTTGTTTTGAAAGCAAGATTGCCCTTTTTATATAGAAATAAAAATTGTAGCTTTTGAAATACATTTAGTTTAGGGTTTTTGATCTCCTTTGTTAAAATTCGAGAGCTTGTCACGCCCTGTTTCTCATCGCACCGAGGAGTCACAGAGCCGCTGTTTGGAGCACAGGCCGCCGGACTGCCCAGGTTTGGGTTTGAGCTCTGTCCTCAGCTGCATGACTAGATGTTACCAAGCGTTAATTTGCTTGTCACTGAGAAAGGGGGTCGTATACCCAGAGTTGTAAGACTTCAATGAGTTTAATATGTGGAAAGCAGCTAGAACTGCCCATAGCAAGTGCAGTGTAAATATTAACTAAAATAATCATAATTACTCTCCTTGCCACTGTTTGGGTAATTTAGATATGAATTCTCCAAGCTAGTATTCTTAACTAGTCACCACAGTATCATAGAGCAAAAGAATGTTCAAAAATTAAAACAAAATTTGAGACATCCAACGTACACCGGGCTGTAATCAGAGTATTGGCCAGTGGTCTGTGGGCCGGCCTTTCTCCTCGCTGGGGACACCGCTCTGCCCCAGCCTCTGCTGCAGCTGTCAGCCTTGTCCGTGCTTTTTGTTATCCAGACTTTCTACTGCATCTTAACTGTTCTTTCTATTCAGTTTTGCATATAATGCCTTCTGCATATCTTTTTCCTCTCTCCCCCAAAAAATATCTTGAAAAAAATAATGCATTTGAAATAGAGACCTAGCAATCTTTAGGTCTTTATAAATGTTTGTGGTTTTTTGCAGGCATATACGGTGCTGGTTGTCTCATTACGGAAGGATGTCGTGGAGAGGGAGGCATTCTCATTAACAGTCAAGGCAAAAGGTTTATGGAGCGATACGGCCCCGTCGCAATGGACGTGGCATCTAGAGATGTGGTGTCTCGGTCGATGACTCTGGAGATCCGTGAAGGAAGGTGCGTGTGATTTACCACCAGCGCTGTCTGAGCGGGCACACGGGCCGGGGTTGCTTCTGTGAGTTTCAGCACCGCTCGCCCTCACCTTCGGGTGCAGGCACACGTGCACAGCCACCTCTGTCAGCTGCTGGCAGGCGTCTGTTAGTCTGTCATATCTTCCTAAAGACCTACATTTTGAAAATTTTAGCCAGTTTCTTTCTCACATCTGTGGAACAGAGTTTCTCTTAGTGTGTGTGAGTATGTGATGGAGTATGGGAGAGAGAGACACACCCAACCGGAAGTCGGCATGTGGGCCTTGGGTGTCGTGTCTGATACCCACAGATGTTTTTCGGCAGCTTTCAAAGTGTGTGGGTTATTTGGCTTTCAGTAAAACAATTTGCAGCTCTTTCATTGCCTGACCCTGTTCTTTAATGTAATGACACTTGCTAAATATCTGCGGGTATGGCCTTTAGAGGTTTTACATTTTTATATTTTAAAAAAAACAGAGAAGTCAGGCCAGGCACGGTGGCTCATGCCTCTAATCTCAGCACTTTGGGAGGCCGAGGCGGGCGGATCAGGAGGTCAGGAGATCAAGACCGTCCTGACTAACACAGTGAAACCCTGTCTCTAGTAAAAATACAAAAAATTAGCTGGGCATAGTGGTGGGTGCCTGTAGTCTCAGCTACTAGGGAGGCTGAGGCAGGAGAATAGCGTGAACCCGGGAGGCGGAGCTCGCAGTGAGCTGAGATCACACCACTGCACTCCAGCCTGGGCGACAGAGCAAGACTCCGTCTCAAAAACAAAAACAAAACAGAGAAGTCAAATGGTTTTTTGGAATATGATGGCCCTCCGTACCCATTGGTTCCACATGTGTGGTTTCAACCATGTATTGAAAATAAATTTGCTTCCTTACAACTATGCACTGTTTTTCCTTGTCATTGTTCCCTAAACAACACAGTGTAACAACTATTTACTAGCATTTACATTGTACTGGGTACTATGAGTAATCCTGGAGTTGTTGTAAAACTTAAATGTAAAACTTTAAATGAGGATGATTTAAAGTATAGAGGAGGATGTGCATAGGTTATATGCAAATACTCTCCCATTTTATATTAGTGACTTGAGCATCCACGGATTTTGGTATCCGTGGGGGTCCTGGACCGAACCTGCCACGGATACGCAGGGGCGACTGTATTTGGCATAGAGGCCTTTCTAATGCTCTTACCAAGGACAGCCGCAGCAGGCTGTGATTCCTGAGACGAGTGTCAGTTCAGTGAGGGCAGAGTTTTTGTTCTGGTTCTCAGCTGTGTCCCAGCACCTAGGATTGTCCCTGGCACACAGAAGATGCTTAGAAAAGATTCGATGAGAGGGTGACCATACATGAGGGGAAATTTTCCTCAGTATCAAAACATTTTGAAACTCACAGGCTTCCAAGATGACGTATTCTCAGGTCTCCTGCCGTTGCCGTTCTCTGCCTTATGTGATGGTGTTCTGTCTTACCAGAGGCTGTGGCCCTGAGAAAGATCACGTCTACCTGCAGCTGCACCACCTCCCTCCAGAGCAGCTGGCCACGCGCCTGCCCGGCATTTCAGAGACAGCCATGATCTTCGCTGGGGTGGACGTCACGAAGGAGCCGATCCCTGTCCTCCCCACTGTGCATTATAACATGGGCGGCATTCCCACCAACTACAAGGGGCAGGTGATGGTGCTGGCTCCTCCTCCACAGCTGGAAAGAAGGCTGGGACATCGGGGCCCACCTCGCGGTTGTCTCTAGATCTTAGAGGAAGAGACAGATGTTTCCTTCGAGAAAGTACTGTATTGTTTTCTAGGTCGCACTTTAAATTTCTATCACTGGAGCATGGAGCAGGGCTTAGTAATTTATTCCTCCTTAGTAAACTGTCATAGATACATCCTTTGCAGCTTTTTCCATTTTATAATTACTTTCCTATATGATCTTGTGTTATTTCTAATGATCTTCTACATCGAGGGATCTTTGTAATTCCTATTTCTAATGATCTTGTACATCGAGAGATCTTTGTAATTCATTCCTTTGAGTAGTTTGTGGTTCACACAGAGCTTGTCAGTCACTTAGGCTCCTTGTTGGGCGAGGTGGGTGGAAGCTGTTAGTTTCCCTGCGTAGATGAAGAGGTGAACGGGGTAGAAGAGTCTGGAACATCAGTGTCCCCTGCTGATGTTCCTCCACCTGCCGTGCTTCCGGGTCTGAGCCAGAGCACAGGTGGGGAGGGCCTCGGGAACATGGGACACGGGGGACAGTCGCAGATGCTGACATTGGAGGTCCTCTGACGTGTTTGTAACAGCAGGTGCTCAGGGGCAGAAGGGAAACTGGGGGATACATTCGGAAGTTTCCTTCTAAAGAAGAGTAGCTGTGGTCCTTACTTCCCTCTTAGATACGGTCTTTATTTCCTTCTCTTTTTTTCTTGGAGATGGGAGACTCACTCTGTCGCTTAGGCTGGAGTGCAATGGCGCAATCTCGGCTCACTGCAACCTCCGCCTCCCACGTTCAAGCGATTCTTCTGCCTCAGCCTCCCGAGTAGCTGGGATTACAGGCACCTGCCCTTATGCCTGGCTAAATTTTGTATTTTTAGTTGAGACGGGGTTTCACCATGTTAGCCAGACAGGTCTTGAACCCCTGAACTGAGGTGATCTTCCCGCCTCAGCCTCCCAAAGTGCTGGGATTACAGGTGTGAGCCACCATGCCTGGCCTACTTCCCTCTCTTTCTCTGATCTGCAGCACAGACACCCTGTTGGGGGAGGTGGGCTGGTGGAGGTATGGGCACCTTGACATTTCACCTGGAATCTTCCTTCCCCCAGGTCCTGAGGCACATGAATGGCCAGGATCGGATTGTGCCTGGCCTGTACACCCGTGGGGACGCCGCCTGTGCCTTGGTACGTGGTGCCAACCGGCTCGGGGCAAACTCGCAATGTTGGACCTGGTTGTCTTTGGTCAGGCATGTGCCCTGAGCATCGAAGAGTCATGCAGGCCTGGTAAGTGTTTTCTTCAGGAGCCAGACTATTTGAGAAGGCGCTGGAAGTTACAAAGTCTTTTTTCTTTTTTTTGAGACAGGATCAGCCCAGGCTGGAGGGCAGTGGCACAGTCCTGGCAGCCTCAACCTCCTGGGCTCAAGCAGTCCTCAACACCTCAACCTTCAGAGTCCCAAGTAGCTGGGACTGCAGATATGCACCACCACACCTGGCTAATTTCAAAAAATTTTTTTTTGTAGAGACAGGGTCTCACAATATTGCCCAGGCTGGTCTTGAACTCCTAGATTCAAACAGTCCTTCTGCCTCAGCTTCCCAAAGTATCGGGATTACAGGCATGAGCCACTGCACCCAGCCAGGTTACAAAGCCTTGATTTGTTACTGGAAATTTGCTTAGTGATCATACAGAGGTAGCCTGGGTTTTTTCCCCTAGAAGTGATTAAACTGAGAAATCCAGAGATTATATGGTGGTAATGTTGAGACTAGATAGAGGCTGGTTGGGGATCTTAACAGTTAAGGTGACATTTTTGTGGTTACATTTTTTTTTTTTAATTATTTTGCAGTCATTATGTTCTGCTTAGAAAAAGCACTATTAGGAAGTTGTTATTTTTAGGGGAAATTCGTTATGTATTACTTGCCTGATAAAAATCATTTATTTGCAGTGAAATATTGAAAATAGTTGGCATGAATGAATATGTAACTTCTTGGTACTTAGAAAAATAATTTAGGCCATTCTAAAAACAAAGTACAACTAACCTCTATTAGAGGAGAAGGGATGACTTACAGTGAACAGGATTCCCACCCTCTACGGACAGATTGGATTTCACTTGCTGGTTTTCTTTTCATGATAGCATCAAATAATGTGCAGGAGAAGAAATACCGTGTGTGGGAGTGTGAGTCTTACGTGCACTAAGAACAGGACAGTTAGCATCGCTCCCACCTCAGAGATGTTCACGGTGGTTATCCAGCCTCGTGTGCTCAGAACAGCGTGAGGTGGATGAGGCACTGGTGGACGTTTGTGTGGCAAGGATGGTGGGACCCCAGGCCCACGTTCTTCCCGTTACCTTTCTCTGGTGTTAACTGTTAGCATCATTTCTGCTGTTTTTATACAACAGGTGCTTTTTGTATGGATTCAAGTGAAATAAAAACTAGCACTGCCATAACTTATAAACATGCCCCCTTTTATATCTGTAGTTAGAAAGGTACAGATAGTATTAAAAGGGTGGCTTACTTCAGACACTCTGTCTCTGTGGATCTGACCACAGCCCAGGAGGCCAGCACACGCAGAGCTGGCGTCTTATCCCAGGCCGTTGCTGATCATCGGCGAAGGCGGAGTTCAGGTCCATCGTTCCTCACGCCACAGGTTGTGCTTGTCTCACTCCATAGCCCTGCACTTTGTAGCAGTGAGGACTGATACGACTTCTCTCAGAGCCATGTAGAAATTTTGAGCTTCTCTTTCTTTGAAAATGCAAAAAAGAGCATTTTGTAAGAATACCCTATACTTTACATCTGAGAAACCTCATACACGCAGCATCTCATGCAGAATGCTGTGGAGTCAGACTCAAAAGGCTGCACACCTGTGGTTCTGTTGATATGACATTCTGGAAAAGGCACATCTAGGGAAGAAAAGGGATTGGTGGTTGCCAGAGGCTGTTTCCTGATTGTGCTGATACTTACAGACACAGCTCTGTGTGTGTCAAAATTTGAAAAACCCTACACTAAAAATGATGAGTTTATTTTACTGTATCTTTAAGCTTTAATTTTTAAAAATGAAAAGGAAAGAAAAAATGCTTGTAGCATCACCACTTCTCCCCCACCCCCCTCCAAAAAAAATACATATATATATATATTTAGACATATATATATTATTTAGACATATATATATATATATTTAGACATATATATATATGTGTCTATATATGTATATTTAGACATAGTTTCCCTCTGTCGCCCAGGCTGGAGTGCAATGGTACGATCAGGTGCATGCCACCACACCTGGCTAATTTTTAAAAATATTTTGTAGGGACAGGGTCTCCCTGTGTTGCCCAGGATGGTCTTGAACTCCTGACCTCAAGTGATCCTCCTGTCTCAGCCTCCCAAAGTGGTTATATGCATGTATACATGTGTTAACATTGGTAGAACTGAGGCTGTGTGCAGTGACTCACACCTATAATCCCACCACTTTGGGAGGCTGAGGCAGGCAGATTGCTTGAGCTCAGGAGTTCGAGACCAGCTTGGGCAAGGTAGTGAAACCCGGTCTCTACCAAAAATACAAAAATTATCTGGGCATGGTGGTTCACACCTAGACAGCTAGTTGGGAGGCTGAGGTGGGAGGATTGCTGGAGCCTGGAAGGCGGAGGTTGCAGTGAGCCAAGATCACACCACTGCACTCCAGCCTGGGCAACAGAGGGAGGAGACGTTGTCTCAGAAAAAAAGAAAAAATAAATTGTAGAACTGTCCACCAAAAGAAAAAAGTCAATTTTACTGAATGATCAATTTTTAAAGCATTATAATCAAAAGGAAGAGAAACACCAGTGAGCCTGGAAGCATTTGAGCAGACCCTCAAGAGACCCACAGCCTGGGCCCGGGGAGAGGTGGTGCAGACCTTCAAGAGACCCACGGCCTGGGCCCGGGGAGAGGCGGTGCAGACCCTCAGGAGACCCACGGCCTGGGCCCGGGGAGAGGCGGTGCAGACCCTCAGGAGACCCACGGCCTGGGCCCGGGGAGAGGCGGTGCAGACCCTCAGGAGACCCACGGCCTGGGCCCGGGGAGAGGCGGTGCAGACCCTCAAGAGACCCACGGCCTGGGCCCGGGGAGAGGCGGTGCAGACCCTCAGGAGACCCACGGCCTGGGCCCGGGGAGAGGCGATGCAGACCCTCAGGAGACCCACGGCCTGGGCCCGGGGAGAGGCGATGCAGACCCTCAGGAGACCCACGGCCTGGGCCCGGGGAGAGGCGGTAGGCAGGGCAGGGCCTCTTTGATTCCTGCATTTCATACCTCCTATATGTATTACATATTGAAAAAAATATATATCTATATAATGTTATTTAAAAAAAAAAAAACTTTAAAACTTTTTTCAAGACGTCGTGGAAACACAAGAGTTGCCAATCTGGGCCGTGCGCAGTGGCTCACACATGTGATCCTAGCACTTTGGGAGGCCGAGGCAGGTGGCTCACCTGAGGTCAGGAGTTCGAGACCAGCCTGGCCAACATGGTGAAACCCCATCTCTACTGAAAATACAAAAATTAGCCAGGTATGGTGGCATACTCCTGTAGTCCCAGCTACTCTGGAGTCTGAGGCGGGAGGATTGCTTGAACCAGGAGGTGGAGGTTGCAGTGAGCCGAGATGGTGCCACTGCACTCCAGCCTGGGCTACAGAGCAAAGTTACATCTCAAAAAAAAAAAAAAGAATTGCAAATCTTGAAGTATAGGTGAGAGCACACAGGAGTCCAAATCAGCAGGTGACTTTCAAGCACACAGCAGCCACCTTCCTCCCCATAATGCGAAGGACAGTGGGGTGGCTGGCCCCTCGGGACCACCATCTGGAAGGTATCTTTTTTTCACCTTAGCGAAGTGACATTTATATACAATTAATGTATATAAATTTGTATACATTTAATTTTTTCTTTTTTTAAGACAGGGTCTCGCTCTGTTGCCCAAGCTGGAGTGCAGTGGCGCAATCTCAGGTCACTGCAACCTCCACCTTTCGGGTTCAAGCAATTCTCATGCCAGATGATTTTTGTGTTTTTAGTAGAATGAGGTTTTGCCATGTTGGCCAGGCTGCCGTTGAACTCCTGACCTCAAGTGCTCCACCTACCTCAGTCTCCTAAAGTGCTGGGATTACAGGCATGAGCCACCGCACCTGGCCTACATTTAATTTTTTAATTTTAGAGATGATTTCTAGTTTATTCACCCTAAGATCACTTAATGGATATCTACTGTGTGCCAACAGTTTTGCGTTTCATGTCTGTTCTTTAAAATTGGCCCCAACTCAACAGATGGCCTCAGATGTAGGGTGGACTGGCAGTGTGTTAGCTCAGGAGACTTACACAGTTTCCAGGCTCCTTGAGCGGCTGTGCTATGTATTTGTGTGTCATTCTAAATCCATTTGGTTTTTTAAAACGGTTTTCAAAAGTTAAATTCTACCTTTTTTTGTTGTTGTTTTAGGAGATAAAGTCCCTCCAATTAAACCAAATGCTGGGGAAGAATCTGTCATGAATCTTGACCAATTGAGTTTTGCTGATGGAAGCATAAGAACATCGGAACTGCGACTCAGCATGCAGAAGGTAAGAGCCTGGACTCGCTCGGGAGTGAGCAAGCTGGCTGCATAGCTGGCCCTGCACTGGTTTCGTTTTTTTAAAAATAGATTTAGGGGGATGCAGGTACAGTTTTGTGTGGATGTACTGTGAGGTGGTGGGAGTCTGGGCTTTTCATGTACCTGTCACCCAAGTTGTGTATGTCGTACCCAGCAGGTAATTGCTCATCCCCACCCCTCCCGCATTTTGGAGCCCCCAGTCTCTGTTAGTCCACTCTGTGTGTCCATGTGTACTCACCATTCCGCTCCCACTTCCAAGTGAGAATGTGTGACACTTGACCTTCTGAGTCACTTCACTTAGGATAGTGACCTCCCGTTCCATCCATGTGGCTGCAGAAGACATGATTGCATTCTTTTTTTATGGCTGAGTAGTATTTCATGGTACATATGTACCACATTTTCTTTATCTGGTCGTCCATTGATGGGCACTTAGGTTGATTCCATGACTTTGCTATTGTGACTAGTGCTGTGATAAACATACAAGGCTGCACCAGTATCTGGAGGTAAACAGCAGTAGGACATACTCCTCACTGTATCAAGAGTGTGAAAGAGACCAGAAGTGCACTTCTTTTCCACGTAGAAGGTCAGCAGGCTAGGGCAGAATTAGTGACCGCTTAGCATCCAGGACAGCCTTCTGTGGTTCACTCGTGTGTGCTTGGGCGTGACCTCCGTGCCCTGACCGTCGCCGGCTGTCATGGATGAGTCACAGCGTGGAGGAGAGGGAACCGCAGGACCGCCAGAGGAGCTCAGTCCCCAGGAGGGTAGCTTTCTCTTAGAGGTTTCCTGGACTTCAACACAACCCTGGTGCTTACATCTCAGGCCCAGATATTGATCATGTCATCATGCCTGGCTTCCAGCAGCTCGGAAATGTCTTTAAGCTGGGCCTGTTGCTGCCCCTAAATATACTCGGAAGAGAGGGAGAGTGGGCAGTGGGTGGAAAGTGATCTGTGCAGCCTGTGCTGCTGGGAGTCGGTCCAGTAGGGCCGTCTGTGATGATGGAAATGTCGAGTGTTTGCCGTCCAGTATGGCAGCCATTAGCCACAGGAGGCTGTGGAGAACCTGATATATAGTCAGTCTAAGAAACTGAATTCCTCTAATAACAAGGATTCTTGTCCAAGAATGAGATCTCTTGTCTACTATTTGCAAGAATTTCTGCATATTTCTAAAAAGAAGTCCATTGCTTTAGTCCTATTCTGAAAGGCATTTGGTGTTAGACACAAGAGAACAGGTTCGCTGCTGACATTTTCAGAGGCCTGTGCCCTTCAGTCTTCAAGTGAGGCTGGGCTTGAGGGGGCTTTGTGGAACGGTGAGAAGAACAGTGTGACTAAGGCACAGAAGGCGAGTGATGCCCTGCAGTACTTTTGTAGGGTTGGAGGCCAGCTGGTAAAGAAGGAACCATTGCTTTAGAGAATGGGAACACACCTTAGGATATAGAAATGGCAAATCTGAGATAGTTTGACGTGAGAATACTAGAAGTGTTCTCACCAAACAAGGTGTGTCTTGGTGCGTGCTGTATCCCAGGCTCCGTGAGATGCTGGAGTCGGCACTGAACAAACAGAGCTTCCTGTGCTTGTGGAAATGGGTTTCGTTGGGGAAGGGGTTTTTCTGCTGACTCTGGATATTAATAGTAACAATCAAAAAAAGAAATGAGGTAAATTGTTGGAAACAGGCCCCCAAATGTGGCCATAAACTGGCCCCAAAACTGGCCATAAACAAAATCTCTGCAGCACTGTGACATGCTCGTGATGGCCATGATGCCCACACCGGAAGGTTGTGGGTTTACCGGAATGAGGCAAGGAACACCTGGCCCACCCAGAGCAGAAAACCTCTTAAGGCAATCTTAAACCACAAACAATAGCGTGAGCGATCTGTGCCTTAAGGACATGCTCCTGCTGCAGATAACTAGCCAGACCCATCCTTTATTTCAGCCTGTCTCTTTATTTCCTGTAAGGAATGCTTTTAGTAAGTCTTATCACTGTCTTGCTGTCAATAAATACGTGGGTAAATCTCTGTTCAAGGCTCTCAGCTCTGAAGGCTGTGAGACCCCTGATTTCTCACTCCACATGCTATATTTCTCCGTGTGTGTCTTTAATTCCTCTAGTGCCGCTGGGTTAGGGTTCCACGACCCAGCTGGTCTCAGCAGTAAATATTGAAAAGGAGTAGATACAAATGCCATTATTTACAGGTATAATTTCCAAAAAATTTCCAGAGAATAAACTGAAAAACTAACAGAAACAAAACAAGAATGTAGTAAGGTATCTGGGTAAGAGATTTGTATCTAAAAATCAGTAGCTTTGCAATGTGTCAGCAGTAATCTGCTCAGACATCAGTAAATATCTCATTCACATTTCAAAAAAAGAAATTGAAAATGTCTGAAATGATGTAACCAGAAATACAAAAAAAGGACATGAAAACGTGGCTGCTAAAGTACATGAAAGAACGTAATACTAGATTCTGAGATGCCATGTTTTTCATTTGTTCTTCCTGAAAAACCATTAGGTTGATGTGCATTACAGTGTTACGATTACGTATGAGTCTAAGGAAAATCAGATGAAATGTCCAAATTAAACCATGGAGGTGCGTTGGTAGAGGAAGAGACAGTTAGGGTCAGTGGAGCAAAGCACAGTTAGAGGGAGAAGCAAGGAGGAGGAGGGATAACGGAGGTGGTGCCTGTCTGTCCCACAGGAAGCAAAAGCTGACGTCCAGTTCCCAGCATACCTACAGTAAACTTCAGGTCCACTGCATAGCACGTTTCTCACCACAGTAAAACTATGAAGGAACTCAGTGTACAAGGAACTTCTACAAAATAGGCAAAAGACAGTAGCCAGACGGGCCAAGGGCCCCAGCCACCCACGCCCCTCCCTCTCCTTGAAGACCTTTGGCTCCAACCTGACCATCACCAGGGCTCTGCTCAGCTCCTCCTAGTGTGTATCACCACAGGGCTGCTGGCTCATGTCACGTTGACCACCAGACCCCACGTCAGGAGTCCCACCAGGGGTGTAGGGAGGCAGCGCTGCCTGGTGGCCATGGAGCCGTATGGAACATGGTGCCATAGTCTGCTTGGAGTCCTGGACCCTGGCTGTATCCCGCTGGAAAGGATGTGTGTGGGTCTAAGATGTGTATGTAATAGAAGCATTACATTTATTTATTCAGAAGCTTTAGTCAAAACTTCATTTTTAAGTTCAGAGTAATAAACTCACAGTCTGAATTTCCCAATTTTTCTGTTTAATTTACATAAAACGAAATGCAAAACAGCAGGTCTAAAAGTTAAGCAGTTCTTGGTATGGCTGCTTCTATGGATTAAAAGTTTACAAATAATATTTTGTGCCACAGTCAATGCAAAATCATGCTGCCGTGTTCCGTGTGGGAAGCGTGTTGCAAGAAGGTTGTGGGAAAATCAGCAAGCTCTACAGAGACCTGAAGCACCTGAAGACGTTCGACCGGGGTGAGCAGACAGCGAGCTCTGTGCACACTGTTGGGCCCTGCCTTCTGCAGGGTGGGCTGGTGTCTGTCCCGTCAGTGCTGACTTAGTTCCGTGCTTGCTGTCTGGATGGGTCCTGGTCCTCAGCTATAAAGCCGCAACCAGTGACTCCATGGACTAGCAGGCCCAGGCTGACAGCTCGGAGGGCCCATGTGACTGGGTCCCGCCTGCCCCGATGGCACTTTTTGTGTCCCCAGGAATGGTCTGGAACACAGACCTGGTGGAGACCCTGGAGCTGCAGAACCTGATGCTGTGTGCGCTGCAGACCATCAATGGAGCAGAGGCGCGGAAGGAGTCACGGGGCGCTCACGCCAGGGAAGACTACAAGGTGCGCCTTCTCGCCACGCCCACCTGCACCTGCCTTTTCCTCCCACCTGGTGGGACTCAGCCCCACCCCTGCATTTTCTCTACATTTTATTTCGTTTCCCCAAAAGTAAATCCAAAAAATGCCTTTTTCCCCCCAGTAACTTTGATCCCTGGGTTCTCGCCATCTCCTGGATCACTGTGACCTTTTCCTTGCTTTGGGTCAGCGTCCACTGATGCCAGCAGTGGCATCTCCAAGCCAATGTGCTTTGCTGTTAGAAGGCCAAGGTTAGAAGTGCAGCCAGAGTGGCATGACCAGGAAATAAGTGCCAGTTTATTAAATAATGAGTAAGCCACTGTTTCAGACCTGCCCTGTGGTTTGGAAAAGGTATTATAGAGCCTGCCCTGTGGTCACTTGTTCTTCAGATGAACTGATTTTTGTGCAGAGCACACGTGTAGGATTCTGCCCGGTAAGAGTTTTTCACATATGATAGCAAAAAATGACAGAAAGGGAGACTTGGGGTGCAAATGCAAGTTCAGGATAAACCACATCAGCAAAAGGACAAAGGCTCCACAAGGCAGGCACACAGGCTGGTTCAGGACTGTGTGTGGGCGGCTGTTGGCAGCCTTTCCAGTCAGCTGAACATGGTGAATGGGAAAACCATTTTTATTCACCATGAAATTTTACTGATTTACCCTTCACTAGAATATGCTGATGGCTGTGATCACTGCTCAGAACTTGCTCTTGTCTCCTTGTACATATTAAGAGTTTCCTGCAAAGTATATGAATCCGTGTTTGCCAGAATACAGAATAATAATAAATTTATTATTTTTATTTTTTTGAGATGGAGTCTCACTGTCCCCCAGGCTGGAGTGCAGCGGCACCATCTCAGCTCACTGCAACCTCTGCCTCCCGGGTTCAAGTGATTCTCCTGCCTCAGCCTCCTAAGCAGCTGGGATTGCAGACACATGCCACCATGCCTGACTAATTTTGTATTTTCAGTAGAGACGGGGTTTCACCACGTTGGCTGGGCTGGTCTCGAACTCCTGACCTCAAGTGAACCACCTCGGCCTCCCACAGTGCTAGGATTACAGGCATGAGCCACTGTGCCCAGCCAGTAGCATAAATTTAGTTGGTCACAGCAAGTTTTAATTAGAATAGAAGCCAGGTGCAGTGGCTCCCACCTGTAATCCCAGCATTTGGGAGGCTGAGGCAGGCAGATCACTTGAGCCCAGAGTTCTAGACCAGCCTGGGCAGCATGGTGAAACCTGCCTCTACAAAAATTTAAAAATGAGTCAGGCGTGGTGGTACATGCCTGAAGTACCAGCTGCTCAGGAGGCTGAGGCGAGATGATTGAGCCTGGGAAGTCAAGGCTCCAGCGAGCTGTGATCACACCACTGCACTCCAGCCCAGGTGACATAGCGAGACCCTGTCTCAAAAGAAAAAAAAAATTTTTTTAATAGAAACGGGCTGAAAGAAAAGATTGAGGTAGTCTCCTAGTGCATGGAGTAAAAAGACAAAGTATTTGATAAATTCTTAGATACATAAAGGATGTCTAAGGGAACATGCGGACATGGCTTACTGTGGACTCACTGCTGGCTGCACACCCCCTGGCCAGCCATGTGGCCTCTGTGGGTTCTGAACGTGTTGATGGTGCCAACCTCCTGGGCTGAAGTAGAAATGGAATGAGTTCTAGGGCATCTGTCTCTTAGATCATTTTAATGTTTGCTGTGTTTTTTCTGTATTGCTCTGTTAGAGTAATAAGAAATGTGATGGTGTTTCTGGCCTCAGGTGCGGATTGATGAGTATGATTACTCCAAGCCCATCCAGGGGCAACAGAAGAAGCCCTTTGAGGAGCACTGGAGGAAGCACACCCTGTCCTATGTGGACGTCAGCACTGGGAAGGTCAGTGTGGAGCTCGTTCTCACCACAGCCCAGCACCCGCACGGCCCCGCCCAGGTCTGCAGGCTGGCCTTGCTGATGGTGAACGGGGAGGAGCAGGCCAGATTTAAATCAACTCCTGACAGATTTGAGGCACCACTGAAAAAGGCACTCTGACAGCAGTCAGGCTTCGGGCTGGAGACAGAATCCAGTCCCTGCAGCTGGTTCAGAGGAGCGTTAAGGAAGGGTTGCTCCGTGGTGTGGGCCAGATGGAAGTCACTGGGCAGGAGCAAGCGTCCAAGGCCTGGTGGCAGGGGAGGAGATGATTGTGGACCTAGCAAGAAAGTCAGCATCTGTCGGGTGGACACACAGCCACTACCAGAAACCAGTCCCACGCCAAGGGAGCCCAGAAGAGACCCCTCCCCTCTCCTCCCATGGGCTGGGCCAACTGGAAGCATCTGCAGGGGAGCTGAGGGGATGTGGTGCAGCCGTTAGCATCCCCCGGGCACTGAGCAAGCAGAGAAGGGCCGAAATTGAGGCGGGGTAGGGGGTGAGCCGCGTCCTGGGAACAGCCAGCCGAGGGTGTGGTAGGGGGTTCCAGCCTTCTTCCACACAAGCATAGCATCCTGGGAACAGCCAGCCGAGGGTGTGGTAGGGGGTCGCAGCCTTGTTCCACACAAGCATAGCATCCTGGGAACAGCCAGCCGAGGGTGTGGTAGGGGGTTCCAGCCTTCTTCCACACAAGCATAGCATCCTGGGAACAGCCAGCCGAGGGTGTGGTAGGGGGTCGCAGCCTTGTTCCACACAAGCACGGTTCACCCGTGTGGCATTTCCGCTGGGCATTAAGATTCAGAAATAATGAAGATAGAAAGCTTTTACCCTTAAGCTTTTCATAGCTGTAAGAGAGAGTTGTATAATCACTTAGCTGTGTCTGTGGAAGTTACCATTGGACTCTCACTATCATCTGGTGTGTCTGTGATTCAGGCAGTAGGTCATTTTCAGGATTTATCATGAAGGCCATTTCCTGGTAGTGTATAGAAATCACATTTCACTCGCTTAGCACAAGTCTATTTTTAATGTTTCCGGGTTTGGGTTTTTTGTTTTGTTTTTGTTTCTCTGAGATAGAGTCTCATCTCTGTTGTCCAGGCTGAAATGTGGTGGCTCGATCTCATCTCACTGCAGCCTCAACCTCCCCCAGGCTCAGGTGATCCTCCCATCTCAGCCTCCCGGGCACATGCCACCATGCCTGGCTAATTTTTGTATGTTTTGTAGAAATGGGGTTTCTCCACGTTGCCCAGGCTAATCTTGAACTCCTGAGCTCAAGTGATCCACCTGTCTTGGCCTCCCCGACAGGCATGAACCAACATGCCCAGCCAGTTTACATACTCTTTTAGAAAGTACAAAGAGATTGAAATAAGAGCTCACTAACCAGAGACGACCCATTATGGTTTAAATTTCTTTGTATATGTGCCTACCTTTTCCTGTGTGTGCATATTTAATACACAGCTTGAGTATTCCTTCTCTGAAATCCTTGGGACCAGAAGTGTTTTGGATTTCAGGCTTGTTCAGACTTTGGAATATTTGCATTATACTTACTGTCTGAGCATCCCTAATCGGAAGATCTGACTCCATAGCACATTTCTTTTGAATGTCATGCTGGTGCTCAGAAAGTTCCAGATTTTGGAGAATTTCAGATTTTTGGATTGGAGATGTTCAACCTATATAAATATTTACTTTGAAGTAGAAAAACTGGAAGTAGATAGTTAAACATAAAGTGTCTTGGTATAGACAAGGGTTCTCCCACTTCTCATGACGGGAGCAGTTTTGTAAAGCCCTGAGAATTTGGTACAGTGTCATTTTCGTTGCTCTGTTCCACTCTGCGGATCTGCCGTCATTTACAGTCCCCTGTTGTGCATGTAGATCATTTTTAAATTTGTTATTGGAAAATACTGCAGCAAATACTGTTAAGTTCCCATGCTGTAAATCTACTTTTATAGTTAAAATGTTTCAAAAGGAACACAAGAGATGGCTTTTTGTACATTTTTGTGCTTAACTTACCACTGACTCTTTTTCAAGGTCACTCTGGAATATAGACCCGTAATCGACAAAACTTTGAACGAGGCTGACTGTGCCACTGTCCCCCCAGCCATTCGCTCCTACTGATGAGACAAGATGCGGTGATGACAGAATCAGCTTTTGTAATTATGTGTAATAGCTCATGCATGTGTCCATGTCATAACTGTCTTCATGCGCTTCTGTGCTCCAGGGAAGAAGGAGTACATTGAAGGGAGATTGGCACCCAGTGGCTGGGAGCTTGCCAGGAACCCAGTGGCCAGGGAGTGTGGCACTTACCTTTGTCCCTTGCTTCATTCTTCTGAGATGATAAAACTGGGCACAGCTCTTAAATAAAACATAAATGAACAAACTTTTATTTCCAAATCCATTTAAAATATTTTACTGTTATGACTTTAGTCATGTTTGTTGACCTAAAAATTGAATGTAATAATCTTTGTATTCCGTTACATCAAAATCCAGATATTTTGTTGCAGTTTTTTTCTTTTTCTTTTTTTTTTTTTGAGACAGGATCGGTGCAGTGGTGCAGTCTCAGCTCAGTGCAGCCTCAAACTCCTGGGCAGCTCAGGTGATCTTCCCGACTCAGCCTTCTGAGCAATTGGGGCTACAGGTGTGCACCACCACACCCAGCTCATTTATTTTGTAATTGTAGGGACAGGGTCTCACTGTGTTGCCTAAGCTGGTCTCAAACTCCTGGGCTCAAGTGATCCTCCCTCCTTGGCCTCCCAAAGTGCTGGAATTATAGGTGTGAACCACCATGCCTGGCCTTATTGTAATTTATTTCTAAGTTCGAATTAATGTTGGCGCCTGAGAGCGAATGGAGAAAACTAACATTTCCTCCTTTTTCTTGGCAGATGGTTTACTAGGTGAGTGTGTCCTCAATTATTCAAATCAGGGGTCCCCAATTCCCCAGGCCACAGATTGTTACCAGTCCATGGCCTGTTAGGAACCAGGCCACACAGTAGGAGGTGAGCAGCGGGCCAGTGAGCCTTACTGTGTGAGCTCCACCCCCTGTCAGAGCATCACTGTGTGAGCTCCGCCCCATTAGAGCATTACTGTGTGAGCTCCGCCCCCTGTCAGAGCATCACTGTGTGAGCTCCGCCCCTGTCAGAGCATTACTGTGTGAGCTCCGCCCCCTGTCAGCATTACTGTGTGAGCTCCGCCCCATTAGAGCATTACTGTGTGAGCTCCGCCCCCTGTCAGCATTACTGTGTGAGCTCGCCCCGTCAGCATTACTGTGTGAGCTCCGCCCCTGTCAGAGCATTACTGTGTGAGCTCCGCCCCTGAGCATACTGGAGCTCCGCCCCTGTCAGCATTACTGTGTGAGCTCCGCCCCGTCAGCATTACTGTGTGAGCTCCGCCCCATTAAGCATTACTGTGTGAGCTCCGCCCCCTGTCAGCATTACTGTGTGAGCTCCGCCCCCTGTCAGCATTACTGTGTGATCCCCGCCCCGTCAGATCATTACTGTGTGAGCTCCGCCCCCTGTCAGATCATTACTGTGTGAGCCCCGCCCCTGTCAGATCATTACTGTGTGAGCTCCGCCTCCTGTCAGATCAGTGGTGGCATTAGATTCTCATAGGAGTGGAACCCTGTTGTGAACTGCGCATGCGAAGGATCTAGGTTATGCGCTGCTTATGAGAATCTAATGCTGCTGATCTGAGGTGGGACCGTTTCATCTCCAAACCATCCCCACACTTGTCTGTGGAAAAAGTGTCTTCCATGAAACCAGTCCCTGGTGCCAACAAGGTTAGGGACTGCCAGTTTAAATAACCAAATACCAAAAGCACTGGCATAGAAGTAAATGGGCTGCTGCTTTATTTTTAGGCTGTTCTTTTCAGAGAACAATGACAATTATTTCCAAGTTTGTCATTAGAAAATAATAGTAGGTTGGTGCAAAAGGAATTGCGGTTTTTGCCATTACTTTCAAAGGTAAAAGCCACAATTACTGTTGCACCAACTTAATATGATAAATTTGTTCCTTAAAGTGTATTTTTGGTAAGAAAAACCTTTTGTTTTTCCTACTATTAATTTTTTGTTTTTTTCTTGGTAGAGACAGAGTCTTGCCGTGCTGCCCAGGCTGGAGTGCGGTGGTGTGATCTCGGCTCACTGCAACCTCCACCTCCCGGGCTCCAGCAGTCCTCCCACCTTGGCCTCCCAAGGAGCTGAGAGTACAGGCGTGAGCCACCATGCCTGGCTAATTTTTATATTTTTTACAGAGAGGGGGTTTCACCATCTTGCCGAGAGGCTGGTCTCAAACTCCTGGGCTCAAGCAGTCCTCCTGCCTTAGCCTCCCAGAGTATTGGGATTATAGGTGTGAGCCACTGCCAGAAAAACTTTTCCTAAGGCAAGGCAGGTTTTACATTATATTTAGATTTTCTTTTTAATGATGTCTTTTTTGGCAGTGCACAGCCAGAGAACAACATATCACACACAGGAAACAGTTGTGCTCGTGTGACTGGGGCCTCAGCACTAGGAAGGAGTGGACTCTTGGCACACGCAGCAGCTTGAATAAATCTGAAAGTCACTACGCTGCGTAAGAGAAGCCAAATAAAAAAGCGCATGCTGTGTACAGAGGGTGTCAAGAATGCCTCCTACGTGACGGAAGGCAGATCCGTGGTTCCCTGCAGACTGGCAGGAGCAGATTCCAAAGGCACAGGAAGAAAGCTTGTGGGTAGAGTGAGTTCATTACCTTCTGCGCATTACACCACAATAAAGCTGGTAATAAAAATGCGAACCAAAGAAAAGGTGAAACTAGTTTAAAATTTCTCACCTGTGTGATTTGTAAATGTGCAGGTTTGCCATCGTGCTTTTCTTATGAAGCTGTGGGGTACGAGGACTCTCATATGTCACTGTGGAATGCAGAACGTTGCAGCCTCATGGAAGAGGATTTGGCAGCGTCTAACAAAAGTATGTGGCATTTGCCCTTTGACTCAGCAAATCTGCCTCAAAAAAACTCTGGCAAAGAAATGACTTTACACACAGAGTTCTTTTCACAGCCTGAATGTGTTTGCAACAAAGTTCTTCACTGTGGCATTTGTAAAACTGGAAACAATCGAAATGTCCATCAGTAGGGGATTAGGAACATTAATTCGTACAGTGGGGAACTCAGTACCAGAAGGAGGAATGAGGAATGCCTATTGATAAGGGCAGAGTACATATAATATAATGCAAATATATATTTGCTTTTTCTTAAAACAAAACTTTGGTAATACGTAAAACACAATTTCAAAGTCTAGATATTACTTCAAAGTCTATTTCGGTCTCACTTCCACCACTGACCCCTGTCCTCCACAGCAACCACTTTAGTTTTTTTATCTTTGTATTAAGAAGTCCTAAATTGAAAGAATAGTATCTGAAATGAATGAATCTAAATTCCTTGGATTGCATTCTACAGGCGCCAACCTGAGACCAAAATTTGGAAGGTGGCCCTGAGCAGCAGCTGAAGGGAAGCAGGAGGTGAGACAAGAAAGAGGTGGCAGCACGGGGCGTCCGGGAGCCGGGTCCCATGTGGACAGCTGGGCCCGTGCTCACTGAGGGAGCTGGTGTGTTTCCTTCACCAGCCCACGCTCCACAGGCTCAGGACGGTCAATTCTGGGCACCCCTGGCTGCTCCAGACATGCTCCTGCCACCAGAGAAAGCCCCTAGGCAGCGTCCCAGGTGCTGGTGGTGTCAGCATCGAGTTCGAGTCTGAGGAGTGACCTGGGGTGGCTGGGCTAAGGCAGCAGCATGGGGTTCTGCAGCCCAACTACACATCAGGCTGGTGACAGTCACGCCACCTATTACTTCATGTGTCATCAGAGCATGGCTAGAACACAGCACTTCAAGTGTGCAGAATTAGTGAGCCATAGTCTAAAGACAAATAGAGCCACTAAATCCTAAATTTCAATCCATCATCTCCTGTTACTTGTCTATTGGAATTAATCCTTTGAAATTATGTGGGGTGGGAGTTAAAGCTAATAACTAATTATGTTAATACTAAAAATAAGATTTTTCTGGCAGGTGTGGTGGCTCACGCCTGTAATCCTAGCACTTGGGAGGCTGAGGCGGGCGGATCACCTGAGGCCAGGAGTTCGAGACCAGCCTGGCCAACATAGTGAAACCCCATCTCTACTAAAATTCAAAAATTAGCTGGACATGGTGGCAGGTGCCTGTAATCCAGCTATTCAGGAGGCTGAGGCAGGAGAATCGCTTGAATCAGGAGGCGGAAGTTGCAGTGAGCCGAGATTGTGCCACTGCACTCCAGCCTGGGCAACAGGACAAAACTCCATCTCAAAAAATAAAAAAGATTTTTCTGAGAAAAAGGTGGAAAACCATATACTAAATTTGAAATAGAAATATAAGCGTGAACTCTCTTGTTCTTTTCACATAGACACATTTCCTAGCTCTGTCCCAGTAGCAGTAGACACATCAAGCACCTAGACTTGGTCTCTAATACATGAAAACCATGAATTCATAGTGATGGTTTCAAAGCCAAAACCAACCACAACACATGTAATTGGTCACTCTTGGAGGTACCTAGGGCACTAACTCTAACCTGGGAATGGACACTTGAAGGACGATCAGTGACTATCTTGGCCTTCTCTCTACAAATTGCAATTCAGATAAACCTTGTTGATTGGGAAAGTTCTTTACATAAGAAATCCTGCAAATAAGTGAGTAAAGAATGACAGTTTAAGAATTGTCCAGCCTGGCCAACATAGTGAAACCCATCTCTAAAAATACAAAAATCAGCCAGGCATGATGTGGGTGCCTGTAATCCCAGTTACTCGGGAGGCTGAGGCAGGAGAGTCGCTTGAACCCGGGAGGCAGAGGTTTGTAGTGAGCCGAGAGTGCGCCATTGCACTCCAGCCTGGGCAACAAGAGTGAGACTCCTGTCTCAAAAAAAAAAAAAAAAAAAAATTGTCAAATTGCCACCCTAATGCCATGGTTCTCTAACCTGTGTAACAGGATCACCTGGAGGACCCTACCCCAGATCTTCAATTCAGTCCTGGTTCGGCCTGAGAATTTGCATTCTAACATGTCCAGGGACCACAGTTTGAAAACTCCATGGCAGACATGTAATGGGATGACATGGTCCAATAAATGAGGAAAAATGACAGGTGGCAACCTCAGGCAGCTTCATCCCAACCAGTAAGAAAGTAAATCCTTTTGTAAACTAAGAGGAAGTATTAATATGGCATTTGAGCAACATTTAAGTGTTAGGACAAAGAATTAAAAACTAGCACAGGCACCCCTGAAGCATGATAGGATGGCAACAGAAGGGCTGATTTCGTTTCCGAGAAATAACTGACAGGCAGTGTTGTGTGTGTGTTTACTGCTTAGGAACCCAAAACAAACCTTAGACCATTTTCATGAGTACTGAACAAGAAAACCACTGCGCAGTGGGTGGTCTGGAAATGTAATGTTGAATGGTACTCCACTAATGAGTCATGGACCGATGTTTCATATTGCAAATGTTTTTGTAAACGTGGGTTCAGGTTCAAGTGAACCCATATGTTTTAGGAGAAAGGACACACAAACAAGTAAAATATTGGGTCAATATAAAAAGAAGGTAGAATATGCCCAGAGAGAAGATGTGAATAATTCCTAACACGATGAAAGCACCAAAAAGGTGAGCTGTGAGTAGATATTTAGACCCGCGCCGTCCCGTGCAGTAGAACACAGGTGGCTGCTGTGTGTAAGATATTCAGGGCCCATGCCCGGTCCCCTGCAGTAGACACAGTGGCCGCTGTGAGTAAGACGTTCAGGCCTGTGCTGTCCCGTGCAGTAGACACAGTGGCCGCTGTGTGTAAGATATTCAGGCCCGTGCCATCCCCTGCGGTAGACAGTGGCCGCTGTGTCTAAGACGTTCAGGCCTGTGCGTCCCGTGCAGCAGACACAGTGGCCGCTGTGTGTAAGATATTCAGGCCCGTGCCATCCCCTGCAGTAGACACAGTGGCCGCTGTGAGTAAGACGTTCAGGCCTGTGCTGTCCGTGCAGTAGACACAGTGGCCGCTGTGAGTAAGACGTTCAGGCCCGTGCCATCCCCTGCAGTAGACACAGTGGCCGCTGTGAGTAAGACGTTCAGTGCCTGTGCTGTCCCGTGCAGTAGACACAGTGGCCGCTGTGAGTAAGACATTCAGGCCCGGTGCCGTCCCCTGCAGTAGACAGTGGCCGCTGTATGTAAGATATTCAGGCCCGTGCCATCCCCTGCAGTAGACACAGTGGCCGCTGTGAGTAGAGTTCAGGCCCGTGCCATCCCCGCAGTAGACACAGTGGCGCTGTGAGTAAGACGTTCAGGCCCGGCGCCGTCCCCTGCAGTAGAACAGTGGCCGCTGTGAGTAAGACGTTCAGGCCCGCGCCGGTCCCCTGCAGAGACAGTGGGCCGCTGTGAGTAAGACATTCAGGCCCGTGCATCCCTGCAGTAGACACAGTGGCCGCTGTGTGTAAGACATCAGCCCGTGCCATCCCCTGCAGTAGACCAGTGGCCGCTGTGAGTAAGACGTTCAGGCCCGCGCCGTCCGTGCAGTAGAACAGGGGGGTGAGTGGCCGCCGCCGTTGGTGAGTGGGGGGAAGACGTTCAGGCCCGCGCCGTCCCCTGCAGTAGCAGTGGCCGCTGTAGTAAGACGTTCAGGCCCGCGCCGTCCCCTGCAGTAGACAGTGGCCGCTGTGAGTAAGACGTTCAGGCCTGTGCTGTCCCGTGCAGTAGACACAGTGGCGCTGTGAGTAAGACGTTCAGGCCCCGCGCCGTCCCCTGCAGTAGACAGTGGCCGCTGTGAGTAAGACGTTCAGGCCTGTGCTGTCCCGTGCAGTAGACACAGTGGCCGCTGTGAGTAAGACGTTCAGGCCCGCGCCGTCCCCTGCAGTAGACAGTGGCCGCTGTGAGTAAGACGTTCAGGCTGTGCCATCCCCTGCAGTAGACACAGTGCCGCTGTGTGTAAGATATTCAGGCCCGTGCCATCCCCTGCGGTAGACACACTGGCCGCTGTGTGTAAGATATTCAGGCCCGCGCCATCCCTGCAGTAGACAGTGGCCGCTGTGAGTAAGACGTCAGGCCCGCGCCGTCCCTGCAGTAGACAGTGGCCGCTGTGAGTAAGACGTTCAGCCCGCGCCGTCCCGTGCAGTAGACACAGTGGCAAATAGCTTCCGCACTGGACAGTGCAGCTACGGAACAATGCTATCACTAGAAAGTTCCATCAGCCAGCACTGATGCAGACCTTTGCAAATGTCCCCTCACACTGAATAGCACGTAGTTGATAGATTGTCCACTATTCAGTGAAAAGCCTGTGTTAAAAGTGGTATTTGGTAGAAAAGCAAAAAGGGGAAAAAATTAAAAGTGGTAAGTCATTGTCTTCCTTACTGAATTCTGGCAGAAGAATGTTGGAAGGAAGACCAGAGCCACCAGAGAAAGTATCGTTGTCCCAAGACAGGAGGGGTGCCAGGCATGGTTGGCTCTGTCCCTGGAATTCTGTGGCCGGAATCTGGAAAAAGGAAAAGTGACTGGAAAAGGAAAGATTCTGTGTGCAAATGTCGTGATGCAGCCATCAGTCATCCTGAGAAAATAAGTGAACAAAGTGGCTTCGGACGGATGCTGTTGGATACATGTACAGACACAATGTACACTTGCGTATGCTTGTTCACACAAAGGACAGGATGGTTATCCGTTCATTTAACAAATACTTGTTCATTTAACAAATACTTGTCGAGGGCCTATATGTGCCAAAGACATCAGATGCCACAAGAGGGTGCACTGTGGAAAGCCTCAGGAACACAAGTGCCCAGAAATGTTTAGAAAAATTCTAAGGAAAACAGAAAAGGCATTTTCAAATTAGCTCAGAGAAACGAGACCAAAGGAAAGACTGACCAGTATTTGGATACTTTATGTGATTAACCTTAACACAGGGAGGGAAGTGTTATCTTTCAGTTAATTTCTCAACTTCTGGAAAGCTTAGAACAGACCTGGCTAGGAGGAAATTGAATCCGAGGTAGGTGAGGACATAGTGGTGCCTCGATGCTTCCAGTGATTGGTCAGCAGAACCAGGGGTGGGAGATGATCTCTCTTTTTGTTGGCAGATGGTGGTCTCAGCTGTAGCTTTGTCCCCTGGTGAGGGACTCAGGCAGCACCCCCCCATCAATGGCAATACCCCACCTCTGAGAATGTAAGAGGACTTGTGAAGACAGTGTTGTCCAAGCAGCACGGCCCAGGTGCTGACAGGATCGCGCCCAGAGGTTTTCTTAGAGGTCAGGGTTGCAGAAGAAGCAGGACGCAGCTGCATGTTTGTGTATGTAACAGGCCAGTATCTCTTGTTTCCAGACTCATCCCTTTGTTACATTCATATGAGTACGTATGCAGGGTGTTTTTTCTTTTTCTTTTCTTTTTTTTTTTTTTTGAGATGGAGTCTCGCTCTGTTGCCCAGCTGGAGTGCCTGGTGCGATCTCGGGCTCACTGCAAGCTCCGCCTTCCAGGTTCACGCCATTCTCCTGCCTCAGCCTCCCCAGTAGCTGGGATTACAGCTACTGCCACCAAGCCCAGCTAATTTTTTGGATTTTTAGTAGAGAAAGGGTTTCACCACGTTAGCCACGGATGGTCTCAATCCCGCCCACCTCGGCCTGCCAAAGTGCTGGAATTACAGGCGTGGAGCCACCTTGCGCCCAGCAGGGTGTTTTTTCTTTAAACCTTAATTTCCATAGTAATTAACCCTCCTTCAAGAGTCAGCCTTGCTGCCACTGAGATGACATAGAAAAAGCACAAAAGGATCTGGGCTTGAATCTCCTCTTACTGCCTGCTTGCCTTAGGCAAGTTACCTCTCTGAACTCTAGTTTTCTCTTCGTAAAATGTGGATGTGGTGCCTTGGCAATGGGGAGGATTAAACAAAGTCACATATTTAAATATTATAAGGGTGGAATTATATTAAATATTAAAAGGGTGGATTCTAGCTGGTTGCATTCCTTAAGTGCGTTCTCTCTTGAATGAAGGCATTTTCTACCCCTAGAACTAAGGGAAAGCATCACGGAGCACTCCTGGGTGCCAATGGGTGATGATGGCTGTGGTAGTCCAGGTTGGAGACTCGGCCAACAGTTGGTAAGAGCCCAACTAACTGTTGGAGTGGAGGCTGAGGCCTGCTGCAGTCACTGAGATGCTTCCCCTTTTTTAAAATTTAAAATAGCCCAAGCTAGTCTTGAAGTTCTGGCCTCAAGCGATCCTCCCACCTCAGCCTCCCAAAGTACTGGGATTATAGACATGAGCCACTGCGTCCAGCACTGAGCTGTTTCTTGCTGAGGTTTCCCTGTAAGAAGGACTTCCAAATTGTGTCACAAAATCATCGTTGTTAGTATTTTTCAGAGCTCTGGAGAACAAAACAGGAGCCAGTGATGGGAGGGAGAATAAAGATGGACTTCAGAAACTACAGATCAAAGAGCTGTGGAAGATTCTAGAAAGGATTCTTCAACAAGTGATACGAATACTTTGTCAATGAAAAGACTGAAACTCTGTGAAATACTTGAAGAGATTTATTCTGAGCCAAATAGAGTGGCCACGCCCATGACACAGACCTCAGGAGGTGGCTGGGGTGCAACTTGGTTTTACGCATTTTAGAGGGTCATGAGCATCAATCAAATCTATTTAAGATATATATTGGTTCAGTCCAGAAAGGCAGGACAACTCGAAGTGGGGGCTTCTGGGTTATAGGTAGATTTAAAAATGTTCTGATTGGCAATTAGTTGAGACTTATTACCAATAGAAAGGAATGTCTGAGTTATAAGAGGCTGTGGAGACCAAAGTTTTATCAGCAGATGAAGCCTTGGGGTAGCAGGGTTCAGAGAGAATAGATGGTGTTTCTCATTAGACTTAAGGTCTGTGTTGGCGTTCCCTGAATTCCAAAAGGGAGGAGATCATAGTCAGCCATGTCCCACCCGCCCCCACTTCATGTTGTGGCCTGAATGGTTTTTTC
>NW_022096288.1:0-13264 GCF_006542625.1 Nomascus leucogenys
TCCCTATAGGCCTCTTAGCGCCCGAAGGTCCACTTGCATTTTCTACAGAAAGAGTGTTTCAGAACTGCTCAATCAAAAGTAAGGTTCAACTCTGTTAGTTGAATGCACAGAACAGAAAGAAGTTTCACAGATATCTTCTGTGTAGTTTTTATTTGAACTATTCCTTTTTCCTATAGGCCTCTTAGCGCCCTGAATGTCCACTTGCATTTTCTACAGAAAGAGTTTCAGAACTGCTCAATCAAAACTAAGGTTCAACTCTGTTAGTTGAATGCACAGAACAGAAAGAAGTTTCACAGATTGCTTCTTGTAGTTTTTTTGAAGATATTCCTTTTCCACTATAGGCCTCTTAGCGCCTGAATGTCCACTTGCATTTTCTACAGAAAGAGTTTTCAGAACTGCTCAATCAAAACTAAGGTTCAACTGTTAGTTTAAAGAACAGAACCTAAGAAGTTTCACAGATTGCTTCTGTGTAGTTTTTATTTGAAGTATTCCTTTTCCACCATAGGCCTCTTAGCGCCCTGAATGTCCACTTGCATTTTCTACAGAAACGGTGTTTCAGAACTGCTCAATCAAAAGTAAGGTTGAACTCTGTTAGCTGAGTGCACAGAACTGTAAGAAGTTTCAGAGATAGCTTCTTTGTAGTTTTTATTTGAACATATACCTTTTTCAACTATAGGCCTCTTAGCGCCCTGAATGTTCACTTGCATTTTCTGCAGAAAGAGGGTTTCATAACTGCTCAATATAAACTAAGGTTCAACTCTGTTAGTTGAATGCACAGAACAGTAAGAAGTTTCACAGATTGCTTCTGTGTAGTTTTTATTTGAAGGTATTCCTTTTTCCACCATAGGCCTCTTAGCACCCTGAATGTACACTTGCATTTTCTACAGAAAGGGTGTTTCAGAACTGCTCAAACAAAAGTAAGGTTGAACTCTGTTAGTTGTAACACAGAACTGTAAGAAGTTTCACATAGAGCTTCTTTGTAGTTTTTATTTGTACATATACCTTTTTCAACTGTAGGCCTCTTAGCGCCCTGAATGTTCACTTGCATTTTTTGCAGAAAGAGTGTTTCATAACTGCTCAATATAAACTAAGGTTCAACACTGTTAGTTGAATGCACAGAACAGTAAGAAGCTTCACAGATTGCTTCTGTGTAGTTTTTATTTGAACATATTCATTTTTCCGCTATAGGCCTCTTAGCTCCGTGAATGTCCAATTGCATTTTCTATAGAAACGGTGTTTCAGAAGTGCTCAATCAAATGTAAGGTTCAACTCTGTTAGATGAATGCAAAGAACAGAAAGAAGTCTCACAGAATGCTTCTATGTAGTTTGTATTTGTAGGTATTACTTTTTCCGCTATAGGCCTCTCAGCGCCCTGAATGTCCACTTGCATTTTCTACAGAAAGAGTGTTTCAGAACTTCTCAATCAAAAGTAAGGTTCAACTCCGATAGTGGAATGCACAGAACAGAGAGAAGTTTCACAGATAGCTTCCGTGTAGTTTTTATGTGAACTTTTTCCTTTTTCCACTATAGTCCTCCTAGCACCCTGAATGTCCACTTGTATTTTCTACAGAAAGAGTGTTTCAGAACTGCTCAATCAAAACTGAGGTTCAACACTGTTAGTTGAATGCACAGAACAGTAAGAAGTTTCACAGATTTCTTCTGTGCAGTTTTTATTTTAAAATATTCCTTTTCCACTATAGGCCTCTTATCGCCCTGAGTGTCCAATGGCATTTTCTACAGAAAGAGTGTTTCAGAACTGCTCAATCAAAAGTAAGGTTCAACTCTGTTAGTTGAATGCACAGAACAGAAAGAAGTTTCACAGAATGCTTCTGTGTAGTTTGTATTTGAAGGTATTACTTTTTCCGCTATAGGCCTCTTAGCGCTCCGAAGGTCCACTTGCATTTTCTACAGAAAGTGTGTTTCAGAACTTCTCAATCAAAAGTAAGGTTCAACTCCGTTAGTTGAATGCACAGAACAGAGAGAAGTTTCACAGATAGATTCTGTGTGGTTTTTATGTGAACTTTTTCCTTTTTCAACTATAGTCCTCTTAGCGCCCTGAATGTCCACTTGTATTTTCTACAGAAAGAGTGTTTCAGAACTGCTCAATCAAAACTAAGGTTCAAATCAGTTAGTTGAATGCACAGAACAGAGAGAAGTTTCACAGATATCTTCTGTGTAGTTTTTATTTGAACTTATTCCTTTTTCCACTATATTCCACTTAGCGCCCTGAATGTCCACTTGCATTTTCTACAGAAAGGGTGTTTCAGAACTGCTCAATCAAAAGTAAGGTTGAACTCTGTTAGTTGAATGTACAGAACTGTAAAAAGTTTCACAGATAGCTTCTTTGTAGTTTCTATTTGAACATATACCTTTTTCAACTATAGGCCTCTTAGCGCCCTGAATGTTCAATTGCATTTTCTGCAGAAAGAGTGTTTCATAACTGCTCAATATAAACTAAGGTTCAACTCTGTTAGTTGAATGCACAGAACAGTAAGAAGTTTCACAGATTGCTTCTGGGTAGTTTTTATTTGAACATATTCATTTTTCCACTATAGGACTCTTAGCGCCCTTAATGTTCACGTGCATTTTCAACAGAAAGAGTGTTTCAAAACTGCTCAATAATAACTAAGGTTCCACTCTGTTAGTTGAATGCACAGAACAGTTAGAAGTTTCACAGATTGCTTCTGTGTTGTTTTTATTTGAAGATATTCCTTTTCCCACTATAGGCCTCTCAGCACCCTGCATGTCCACTTGCATTTTCTACAGAAAGAGTGTTTCAGAACTGCTCAATAAAAACTACCGTTCAACTATGTTAGTTGAATGCACAGAACAGTAAGAAGTTTCACAGATTTCTTCTGTGCAGTTTTTATTTGAAAATATTCCTTTTCCACTATAGGCCTCTTAGCGCCCTGAATGTCCAATTGCATTTTCTACAGAAAGAGTGTTTCAGAACTGCTCAATCAAAAGTAAGGTTAAACTCTGTTTGTTGAATGCACAGAACAGAAAGAAGTTTCACAGAATGCTTCTGTGTAGTTTTTATTTGAAGATATTTCTTTTTCCGCTATAGGCCTCCTGGCGCTCCGAAGGTCCACATGCATTTTCTACAGAAAGAGTGTTTCAGAACTGCTCAATCAAAAGTAAGGTTCAACTCTGTTAGTTGAATGCACAGAACAGAGAGAAGTTTCACAGATATCTTCTGTGTAGTTTTTATTTGAACTTATTCCTTTTTCCCCTATGGGCCTCTTAGCGCCCTGAATGTCCACTTGTATTTTCTACAGAAAGATTGTTTCAGAACTGCTCAATCAAAACTAAGGTTCAACTCTGTTAGTTGAATGCACATAACAGAAAGAAGTTTCACAGATTGCTTCTTTGTAGTTTTTGTTTGAAGATATTCCCTTTTCAACTATAGGACTCTTAGCGCCATGAATGTCCACTTGCATTTTCTACAGAAAGAGTTTTTCAGAACTGTTCAATCAAAATTAAGGTTCAACTGTGTTAGTTTAAAGAACAGAACCTTAAGAAGTTTCACAGATTGCTTCCGTGTAGTTTTTATTTGAAGGTATTCCTTTTTCCACCATAGGCCTCTTAGCGCCCTGAATGTCCACTTGCATTTTCTACAGAAACGGTGTTTCAGAACTGCTCAATCAAAAGTAAGGTTGAACTCTGTTAGCTGAGTGCACAGAACTGTAAGAAGTTTCAGAGATAGCTTCTTTGTAGTTTTTATTTGAACATATACCTTTTTCAACTATAGGCCTCTTAGCGCCCTGAATGTTCACTTGCATTTTCTGCAGAAAGAGGGTTTCATAACTGCTCAATATAAACTAAGGTTCAACTCTGTTAGTTGAGTGCACAGAACAGTAAGAAGTTTCACAGATTGCTTCTGTGTAGTTTTTATTTGAACATGTTCATTTTTCCGCTATAGGCCTCTTAGCGCCCTGAATGTTCACTTGCATTTTCTACAGAAAGAGTGTTTCAGAACTGCTCAATAATAACTAAGGTTCCACTCTGTTAGTTGAATGCACAGAACAGTAAGAAGTTTCACAGATTGCATCTGTGTGGTTTTTATTTGAAGATATTCCTTTTCCCACTATAGGCCTCTCAGCGCCCTGAATGTCCACTTGCATTTTTTACAGAAAGAGTGTTTCAGAACTGCTCAATAAAAACTACCGTTCAACTATGTTAGTTGAATGCACAGAACAGTAAGAAGTTTCACAGATTGCTTCTGTGTAGTTTTTATTTGAAAATATTCCTTTTTCCACTATGGGCCTCTTAGTTCCCTGAATGTCCAATTGCATTTTCTATAGAAAGGGTGTTTCAGAAGTGCTCAATCAAAAGTAAGGTTCAACTCTGTTAGTTGAATGCACAGAACAGAAAGAAGTTTCACAGAATGCTTCTGTGTAGTTTGTATTTGAAGGTATTACTTTTTCCGCTATAGGCCTCTTAGCGCTCCGAAGGTCCACTTGCATTTTCTACAGAAAGAGTGTTTCAGAACTTCTCAATCAAAAGTAAGGTTCAACTCCGTTAGTTGAATGCACAGAACAGAGAGAAGTTTCACAGATAGATTCTGTGTGGTTTTTATGTGAACTTTTTCCTTTTTCAACTATAGTCCTCTTAGCGCCCTGAATGTCCACTTGTATTTTCTACAGAAAGAGTGTTTCAGAACTGCTCAATCAAAACTAAGGTTCAAATCAGTTAGTTGAATGCACAGAACAGAGAGAAGTTTCACAGATATATTCTGTGTAGTTTTTATTTGAACTTATTCCTTTTTCCACTATATTCAACTTAGCGCCCTGAATGTCCACTTGCATTTTCTACAGAAAGGGTGTTTCAGAACTGCTCAATCAAAAGTAAGGTTGAACCCTGTTAGTTGAATTCACAGAACTGTAAGAAGTTTCACAGATAGCTTCTTTGTAGTTTCTATTTGAACATATACCTTTTTCAACTATAGGCCTCTTAGCGCCCTGAATGTTCAATTGCATTTTCTGCAGAAAGAGTGTTTCATAACTGCTCAATATAAACTAAGGTTCAACTCTGTTAGTTGAATGCACAGAACAGTAAGAAGTTTCACAGATTGCTTATGCGTAGTTTTTATTTGAACATATTCATTTTTCCACTATAGGCCTCTTAGCGCCCTGTTTGTTCACGTGCATTTTCAACAGAAAGAGTGTTTCAAAACTGCTCAATAATAACTAAGGTTCCACTCTGTTAGTTGAATGCACAGAACAGTTAGAAGTTTCACAGATTGCTTCTGTGTGGTTTTTATTTGAAGATATTCCTTTTCCCACTATAGGCCTCCCAGCGCCCTGCATGTCCACTTGCATTTTCTACAGAAAGAGTGTTTCAGAACTGCTCAATAAATACTACCGTTCAACTATGTTAGTTGAATGCACAGAACAGTAAGAAGTTTCGCAGATTGCTTCTGTGCAGTTTTTATTTGAAAATATTCCTTTTTCCACTATGGGCCTCTTTGTTCCCTGAATGTCCAATTGCATTTTCTATAGAAAGGGTGTTTCAGAAGTGCTCAATCAAAAGTAAGGTTCAACTCTGTTAGTTGAATGCAAAGAACAGAAAGAATTTTCACAGAATGCTTCTGTGTAGTTTGTATTTGAAGGTATTAAGTTTTCCGCTACAGGCCTCTTAGCGCTCCGAAGGTGCACTTGCATTTTCTACAGAAAGAGTGTTTCAGAACTTCTCAATCAAAAGTAAGGTTCAACTCCGTTAGTTGAATGCACAGAACAGAGAGAAGTTTCACAGATAGCTTCTGTGTAGTATTTATGTGAACTTTTTCCTTTTTCCACTATAGTCCTCTTAGAGCCCTGAATGTCCGCATGTATTTTCTACAGAAAGAGTGTTTCAGACCTGCTCAATCAAAACTGAGGTTCAACTCTGTTAGTTGAATGCACAGAACAGTAAGAAGTTTCACAGATTGCTTATGCGTAGTTTTTATTTGAACATATTCATTTTTCCACTATAGGCCTCTTAGCGCCCTGTTTGTTCACGTGCATTTTCAACAGAAAGAGTGTTTCAAAACTGCTCAATAATAACTAAGGTTCCACTCTGTTAGTTGAATGCACAGAACAGTAATAAGTTTCACAGATTGCATCTGTGTGGTTTTTATTTGAAGATATTCCTTTTCCCACTATAGGCCTCTCAGCGCCCTGATTGTCCACTTGCATTTTTTACAGAAACAGTGTTTCAGAAATGCTCAATAAAAACTACCGTTCACTTAGGTTAGTTGAATGCACAGAACAGTAAGAAGTTTCACATATTGCTTCTGTGTAGTTTTTATTTGAAAATATTCCTTTTTCCACTATGGGCCTCTTAGTTCCCTGAATGTCCAATTGCATTTTCTATAGAAAGGGTGTTTCTGAAGTGCTCAATCAAAAGTAAGGTTCAACTCTGTTAGATGAATGCAAAGAACAGAAAGAAGTTTCACAGAATGCTTCTGTGTAGTTTGTATTTGAAGGTATTATTTTTCCGCTTTAGGCCTGTTAGCGCTCCGAAGGTCCACTTGCATTTTCTACAGAAAGAGTGTTTCAGAACTGCTCAATCAAAAGTAAGGTTGAACTCTGTTAGTTGAGTGCACAGAACTGTAAGAAGTTTCAGAGATAGCTTCTTTGTAGTTTTTATTTGAACATATACCTTTTTCAACTATAGGCCTCTTAGCGCCCTGAATGTTCACTTCCATTTTCTGCAGAAATAGGGTTTCATAACTGCTCAATATAAACTAAGGTTCAACTCTGTTAGTTGAATGCACAGAACAGTAAGAAGTTTCACAGATTGCTTCTGTGTAGTTTTTATTTGAGCATGTTCATTTTTCCGCTATAGGCCTCTTAGCGCCCTGAATGTTCACTTGCATTTTCTACAGAAAGAGTGTTTCAGAACTGCTCAATAATAACTAAGGTTCCACTCTGTTAGTTGAATGCACAGAACAGTAATAAGTTTCACAGATTGCATCTGTGTGGTTTTTATTTGAAGATATTCCTTTTCCCACTATAGGCCTCTCAGCGCCCTGATTGTCCACTTGCATTTTTTACAGAAACAGTGTTTCAGAAATGCTCAATAAAAACTACCGTTCACTTAGGTTAGTTGAATGCACAGAACAGTAAGAAGTTTCACATATTGCTTCTGTGTAGTTTTTATTTGAAAATATTCCTTTTTCCACTATGGGCCTCTTAGTTCCCTGAATGTCCAATTGCATTTTCTATAGAAAGGGTGTTTCTGAAGTGCTCAATCAAAAGTAAGGTTCAACTCTGTTAGATGAATGCAAAGAACAGAAAGAAGTTTCACAGAATGCTTCTGTGTAGTTTGTATTTGAAGGTATTATTTTTCCGCTTTAGGCCTGTTAGCGCTCCGAAGGTCCACTTGCATTTTCTACAGAAAGAGTGTTTCAGAACTTCTCAATCAAAAGTAACGTTCAAATCCGTTAGTTGAATGCACAGAACAGAGAGCAGTTTCACAGATAGATTCTGTGTAGTTTTTATGTGAACTTTTTCTTTTTTCCACTATAGTCCTCTTAGTGCCCTGAATGTCCACTTGTATTTTCTACAGAAAGAGTGTTTCAGAACTGCTCAATCAAAACTGAGGTTCAACTCTGTTAGCTGAATGCACAGAACAGTAAGAAGTTTCACAGATTTCTTCTGTGCAGTTTTATTTGAAAATATTCCTTTTCCACTATAGGCCTCTTATCGCCCTGAATGTCCAATTGCATTTTCTACAGAAAGAGTGTTTCAGAACTGCTCAATCAAAAGTAAGGTTAAACTCTGTTAGTTGAATGCACAGAACAGAAAGAAGTTTCACAGAATGCTTCTGTGTAGTTTTTATTTGAAGATATTTCTTTTTCCGCAATAGGCCCCTTAGCGCTCCGAATGTCCACTTGCATTTTGTACAGAAAGAGTGTTTCAGAACTGCTCAATCAAAACTAAGGGTGAACTCTGTTTGTTGAATGCACAGAACTGTAAGAAGTTTCACAGATAGCTTCTTTGTAGTTTTTACTTGAACATATAACTTTTTCAACTATAGGCCTCTTCGCGCCCTCAATGTTCACTTGCATTTTCTGCAGAAAGAGTGTTTCATAACTGCTCAATATAAAGTAAGGTTCAACTCTTTTAGCTGAATGCACACAACAGTAAGAAGTTTCACAGATTGCTTCTGTGTAGTTTTTATTTGAATATATTCATTTTTCCGCTATAGGCCTCTTAGCGCCCTGAATGTTCACATGCATTTTCTACAGAAAGATTGTTTCAGAACTGCTCAATAATAACTAAGGTTCAACTCTCTTAGTTGAATGCAAAGAACAGTAAGAAGTTTCACGGTTGCTTCTGTGTGATTTTTATTTGAAGATATTCCTTTTCCCACTCTAGGCCTCTCAGCGCCCTGAATGTCCACTTGCATTTTCTACAGAAAGAGTGTTTCAGAACTGCTCAATAAAAACTACCGTTCACCTATGTTAGTTGAATGCACAGAACAGTAAGAAGTTTCGCAGATTGCCTCTGTGCAGTTTTTATTTGAAAATATTCCTTTTTCCACTATAGGCCTCTTCTCTCCCTGAATGTCCAGTTGCATTTTCTATAGAAAGGGTGTTTCAGAAGTGCTCAATCAAAAGTAAGCTTCAACTCTGTTAGACGAATGGAAAGAACAGAAAGAAGTTTCACAGAATGCTACTCTGTAGTTTGCATTCCTAGGTATTACTTTTTCCGCTATAGGCCTCATAGAGCTCCGAAGGTCCACTTGCATTTACTACAGAAAGAGTGTTTCAGAATTTCTCAATCAAAAGTAAGGTTCAACTCCGTTAGTTGAATGCACAGAACAGAGAGAAGTTTCACAGATAGCTTCTGTGTAGTTTTTCCGTGAACTTTTTTCTTTTTCCACTATAGTCCTCTTAGCGCCCTGAATGTCCACTTGTATTTTCTACAGAAAGAGTGTTTCACAACTGCTCAATCAAAACTGAGATTCAACTCTGTTAGTTGAATGCACAGAACATTAAGAAGTTTCACAGATTTCTTCTGTGCAGTTTTTATTTGAAAATAGTCCTTTTCCACTATAGGCCTCTTAGCGCCCTGAATGTCCAATTGCATTTTCTACAGAAAGAGTTTTTCAGAACTCCTCAATCAAAAGTAAGGTTAAACTCTGTTAGTTGAATGCACAGAAAAGAACGAAGTTTCACAGAATGCTTCTGTGTAGTTTTTATTTGAAGATATTACTTTTTCCGCTATAGGCCTCTTAGCGCTCCGAAGGTCCACTTGCATTTTCTACAGAAAGAGTGTTTCAGAACTGCTCAATCAAAAGTAAGGTTCAACTCTGTTAGTTGAATGCACAGAACAGAAAGAAGTTTCACAGATTGCTTCTGTGTAGTTTTTGATTGAAGATATTCCTTTTTCTGCTATGGGCCTCTTAGCGCCATGAATGTCCACTTGCATTTTCTACAGAAAGAGTGTTTCAGAGCTGCTCAATCAAAACTAAGGTTCAACTCTGTTAGTTGAATGCACAGAACAGAGAGAAGTTTCTCAGATATCTTCTGTGTAGTTTTTATTTGAACTTATTCCTTTTTCCACTATTGGCCTCTTAGCGCCCTGAATGTCCCCTTGTATTTTCTAGAGAAAGAGTGTTTCAGAACTGCTCAATCAAAACTAAGGTTCAAATCTCTTAGTTGAATGCACAGAACAGAAAGAAGTTTCACAGATTGCTTCTTTGTAGATTTTGTGTGAAGATATTCCCTTTTCCACTATAGGCCTCTTAGCGCCATGAATGTCCACTTGTATTTACTACAGAAAGAGTTTTTCAGAACTGTTGAATCAAAATTAAGGTTCAACTGTGTTTGTTTAAAGAACAGAACCGTACGAATTTCACAGATTGCTTCTGTGTAGTTTTTATTTGAAGGTATTCCTTTTTCCACCGTAGGCCTCTTATCGCCCTGAATGTCCAGTTGCATTTTCTACAGAAAGGGTGTTTCAGAACTGCTCAATCAAAACAAAGGGTGATCTCTGTTGGTTGAATGCAGAGAACTGTAAGAAGTTTCACAGATAGCTTCTTTGTAGTTTTTAT
This sequence comes from Nomascus leucogenys, assembly GCF_006542625.1. NCBI lineage: Eukaryota > Metazoa > Chordata > Mammalia > Primates > Hylobatidae > Nomascus > Nomascus leucogenys. Next base: position 10,045 of record NW_022096288.1, read on the forward strand.
TTGAACATATACCTTTTTCAAGTATAGGCCTCTTAGCGCCCTGAATGTTCACTTGCATTTTCTGCAGAAAGAGTGTTTCATAACTGCTCAATATAAACTAAGGTTCAACTCTGTTAGTTGAATGCACAGAACAGTAAGAAGTTTCACAGATTGCTTCTGTGTTGTTTTTATTTGAACATATTCATTTTTCCGCTATAGGCCTCTTAGCGCCCTGAATGTTCACTTGCATTTTCTACAGAAAGAGTGTTTCAGAACTGCTCAATATTAACTAAGGTTCAACTCTCTTAGTTGAATGCACAGAACAGTAAGAAGTTTCACAGATTGCTTCTGTGTGGTTTTTATTTGAATATATTCCTTTTCACACTATAGGCCTCTCAGCACGCTGAATGTCCACTGGCATTTTCTACAGAAAGAGTGTTTCAGAACTGCTCAATAAAAACTACCGTTCAACTATGTTAGTTGAATGCACAGAACAGTAAGAAGTTTCTCAGATTGCTTCTGTGCAGTTTTTATTTGAAAATATTCCTTTTTCCACTATAGGCCTCTTATCTCCCTGAATGTCCAATTGCATTTTCTATAGAAAGGGTGTTTCAGAAGTGCTCAATCAAACGTAAGTTTCAACTCTCTTAGATGAATGCCAAGGAGAGAAAGAAGTTTCACAGAATGCTTCTCTGTAGTTTGTATTTGAAGGTATTACTTTTTCCGCTATAGGCCTCTTAGCGCTCCGAAGGTCCACTTGCATTTTCTACAGAAAGAGTGTTTCAGAACTTCTCAATCAAAAGTAAGGTTCAACTCCGTTAGTTGAATGCACAGAACAGAGACAAGTTTCACAGATAGCTTCTGTGTAGTTTTTATGTGAACTTTTTCCTTTTTCCACTATAGTCCTCTCAGAGCCCTGAATGTCCAATTGTATTTTCTACAGAAAGAGTGTTTCAGAACTGCTCAATCAAAACTGAGATTCAACTCTGTTAGTTGAATGCACAGAACAGTACGAAGTTTCACAGATTTCTTCTGTGCAGTTTTTATTTGAAAATATTCCTTTTCCACTATAGGCCTCTTAGCGCCCTGAATGTCCAATTGCATTTTCTACAGAAAGAGTTTTTCAGAACTGCTCAATCAAAAGTAAGGTAAAACTCTGTTAGTTGAATGCACAGAACAGAAAGAAGTTTCAAAGAATGCTTCTGTGTAGTTTTTATTTGAAGATATTACTTTTTCCGCTATCTGCCTCTTAGCAATGATAATGTCCACTTGCATTTGCTTCAGAAAGTGTATTTCAGAACTGCTCAATCAAAACCAATGTTCAACTCTGTTAGTTGAATGCACGGAACAGAAAGAGGTTTCACAGATTGCTTCTGTGTAGTTTTTGTTTGAAGATATTCCTTTTTCCTCTTGAGGCCTCTTAGCGCCATGAATGTCCACTTGCATTTTCTACAGAAAGAGTGTTTCTGAACTGCTCAATCAAAATTAAGGTTCAACTGTTTTAGTTGAAAAACAGCACAGTAAGAAGTTTCACAGATTGCTTCTGTGAAGTTTTTTTTTGAAGATATTCCTTTTTCCACCATAGGCCTCTTAGCGCCCTGAATGACCACTTGCATTTTCTACAGAAAGAGTGTTTCAGAACCACTGAATCAAAAGTAAGGTTCAAATCTGTTAGTTGAATGCACAGAACAGAAATAAGTTTCACAGAATGCTTTTGTGTCGTTTTTATTTAAAGATATTCCTTTTTCCACTATAGGCCTCTTAGCGCTCCGAAAGTCAACTTGCAGTTTCTATAGAAAGAGTGTTTCAGAAATTCTCAATAAAAATTAAGATTCAACTCTATTAGTTGAATGCACAGAACAGAAAGAGGTTTCACAGAATGCTTCTGTGTAGTTTTTATTTGAAGATATTCTTTTTCCGCTATAGGCCTCTTAGCTCTCCAAAGGTACACTTGCATTTTCTACAGAAAGAGTGTTTCATAACTGCTCAATCAAAAGTAAGGTTCTACTCTGTTAGTTGAATGCACAGAACCGAAAGTAGTTTCACAGATTGCTTCTGTGTAGCTTAATTGAAGATATTCCTTTTTCCTCTATAGGCCTCTTAGCGCTATGAATGTCCACTTGCATTTTGTACAGAAAGTGTGTTTCAGAACTTCTCACTGTGCTGTTTTTCAACTAACACAGTTGAACCTTAATTTTGATTGAGCAGTTCTGAAACACTCTTTCTTTTGAAAATGCAAGTGGACATTCGGAGCGCTAAGAGGCCTATAGCAGAAAAATTAATACCTTCAAATAAATACTACACGGAAGCGTTCTCTGTAACTTCTTTCTGTTCTGTGCATTCAAGTAACAGAGTTGAACCTTACTTTTTATTGAGCAGTTCTGAAACACTCTTTCTGGAGAAAATGCAAGTGAACATTCAGGGCGCTAAGAGGCCTATAGTGGAAAAAGTTATATGTTCAAATAAAAACTACACAGAAGTAATCTGTGAAACTTCTTTCTGTTCTGTGCATTCAACTAACAGAGTTGAGCCTTACTTTTGATTGAGCAATTCTGAACCACTCTTTCTGTAGAAAATGCAAGTGCACCTTCGGAGCGCTAAGAGTCCTTTAGCGGAAAAAGGAATATCTTCAAATAAAAACTACACAGAAGCATTCTGTGAAACTTACTTCCATTCTGTGCATTCAACTAACAGACTTGAAGCTTAGTTTTGATTGAGCAGTTTTGAAACACTCTTCCTGTAGAAAACGCAAGTGGACATTCGGAGTGCAAAGAGGCCTATGTTGGAAAAAGGAATATCTTCAAATAAAAACTACACAGAAGCATTCTGGGACACTTCTTTCTGTTCTCTGCATTCAACTAACGGAATTGAACCTTACTTTTGATTGAGCAGTTCTGAAACACTCTTTCTGTAGAAACTGCAAGTGGACATTTGGAGAGCTAAGAGGCCCATAGTGGAAAAAGGAATATCTTCCAATAAAAACTGCACAGGAGCATTCTGTGAAACTTCTTTCCGTTCTGTGCATTCCGCTAACATATTTGAAACTTAATTTTCCTTGAGGAGTTGTGAAACACTCTTTCTGTTGAAAGTGCAAGTGGACTTTCAGGGCGTTAAGAGTCTTACAGAGGAAAGAGGAATATCTTCAAATAAAAACTACCCGGAAGCGGGGGCTGGAGCCAAGATGGCCGAATAGGAACAGCTCCGGTCTCCAGCTCCCAGCCCCAGCGACACAGAAGACGGG